>NC_041380.1:57538259-57545542 GCF_002162155.2 Triticum dicoccoides | reverse complement strand
TTTTACGTAGTGAATCAATAGGAATGTAACTATTTGAATTCAAAATGTAATTTAATTATGAAATGATCGTAAGATTACCTCAAATGAAGATTACATATTCTGCACCCTGGGTGATGAATAGTAACACTATATATATATATATATATATATATATATATATATATATATATATATATATATATATATATATATATATATATATATATATATGATCGGTTCTACGAGAAATTCTATTTATATATATGCATAACGTGTACAATATGTAATATCGTAAAATACCAGCAAACAAAAAATAATTAAATGGAAAACACAAATTAAAGGAAAAATAAAACCAAAATCACCCAAATATTTTAGTACCGGTTGGTGCTACCAATCGGTACTAAAGGGCTCCCTGCCCCCGGCACTGGCTCGTGCCACGTGGTGGCCCTTTAGTGGCGGTTCGTGTAGAACCGGTACTAAAGGGGGAGACCTTTAGTACCCACTGTTTAGTGCCGGTTGCAGAACAGAACCGGCACTAAAGTCCCTTACCAACCGGTGATACATCCCGGTTCTGCACTAGTGAGATATGTGGAGCAACATTGGTTCGCCGACATTTGGTGCAACCAGGATTGGGTTGCTCGCTAGCAAAGTTTTTATTTCCTCTAGTCCGGATGTTGCAGCGTCCGTCCACGCAAGGTGGTACATGCGTCGGAGCAGGCGATACAATGGCAATGCCTGTTCTCCTTATCTGGAGATAAAACGGCTCAAAGCTTCCATCCACCCGGCTAGCTTTTGGACCTGCTTGAGGTTAGTTAGTGTTGCCAATTGTGACAGGGCTCGAATTTTGGCTGGGTTTGCTTCGATTCCTTTATTGGAGATGATGAACCTAAGCAGTTTGCCGGCGGGAGCGCCGAAAACACACTTTTCCGGATTGAGCCGTATATCATATGCTCGGAGGTTGTCGAACGTAATGCGTAAATCGTCCACCAATGATTCGACAAGCTTGGTTTTGATGACTACGTCATCTACATATGCCTCCACCATCTTGCCGATTTGCTTTTTCAGGCACGTTTGAATCATGCATTGGTAAGTGGCGCCGACGTTCTTGAGCCCGAAAGGCATAGTGTTGAAGCAAAAAGGCCCATATGGGGTGATGAATGCCATCGTGGCTTGGTCGGATTCCTTCATCTTGATTTGATGGTATCCGGAGTATGCGTCGAGGAAGCACAGGGAGTCGTGTCCTGCGGTGGCATCAATGATCTCGTCGATGCGAGGTAGTGGGAAGGAATCCTAGGGCAGGCTTTGTTAAGGTCCTTGAAGTCGACACACAAACGCCAAGATTTGTCCTTCTTTGGCACCATGACCAGGTTTGCTAGCCAATCCGGGTGTTTGATCTCTCGGATAAACCCGTCTTCGAGTTTCTTAGCTAGCTCCTCGCCCATAGCTTGTCGTTTGGGCTCAAAAAATTGCCGTAACATTTGCTTGACTGGCTTGTATCCCTTTAGTATGTTGAGGCTGTGTTCGGCCAATGCGCGTGGGATTGCCGACATGTTCGAAGGGTGCCAGGCGAAGATGTCCCAATTTTCGTGCAAGAACGCGCGTAATGCGGCGTCGACCATTGGATCTAGCTGGGCCCCAATGGAAGCTATCTTCTTGGGGTCCGTCGGGTGAACTTGAAATTTGACTATTTCGTCTGCTGGTTTGAAGGAAGTCGACTTAGGTTTCTTATCGAGTATTATGTCGTCCCTATCCACTGTGGAACGTAGAGTGGTTAATTCTTCGGCCGCGAGGGCCTCCGACAGTGCCTCGAGGGCCAGGGAAGTGGTTTTGTTTTTGGCGCGGAGTTCTATGTATGGATCACTGGTAATAGTGATAACTCCGTTGGGCCCAGGTATTTTGAGTTTCATATACCCGTAGTGGGGTATAGCTTGAAAGCGTGTGAATGCGTCTCGCCCCAGCAGGGCATGGTACCCGCTGTTAAAAGGTGCCACATGGAAGAGTAACTCTTCGGACCTATAGTTCTCCGGCGTGTCGAATACCACATCGAGTTTGATTTTCCCCGAGCATCTTGCTTCTCGACTGGGTATAATGCCTTGAAAGGTTGTATTACTCTGCTCAATGCGACTCATGTCCATTTGCATTTTATTGAGCATGTCCTCATAGATGAGGTTCAGTCTGCTACCACCGTCCATTAGCACTTTAGTGAGCCGAAAGCCGTCCATGATTGGGTTTAGGAACAAAGCGACTGGTGCCCGGACTGAGCGGGACCTTGGTTCATCCTCGGCATTGAAAGTGATCACTGTATCGTTCCAAGGGTTTATTGCTGCTATTTGGCATACTTTGGCGAGGTCGCAGAGCGCCCTTTTGCGCCGATTATTTGATGAGAAGGTCTCGAAGACCGTGAGGACATTGAGATCGTCGTCCTCCGAAGAGTACTTCTCTGGGGTAGTGTTGGTGAGGATACCCTCGCCGCTCTTGGCCACTTACCGGACTTTACAACATGCCCGTAGACTGTGTGTTGGTTCGATATTTGGCGTCATGTGTATTTGACAGGGCCTATCGAGCCATTCCTCGAAGACAGTTCTATGTCCCGTAAAGGTCTTAATTTTCTTGTCCACGGGATGATGATCAGGTGCCCCGTGAGGGTGCATCCTTTTTGCCCGTCCGGGAGATGGCTTAAAGGCCTGCGGTTCCCAGCGAGCTGTCTGAGTTTTCCAAGAGCTTTCCATTGCGCAGTACTTCTGTACTATGTGTGCCAAGTCTGCAAAGTGCAGTATGTGACGTTGGTTGAGGGCATTAAGGATTCCCTCATCTGTACAGTTGTTGCGAAATACTAAGATCATGTTGTCGTCGCAGCAATCTTTAATCTTGTTTTTAACAAGTAGAAATCTAGCCCAAAAGTGATGGACTGTTTCCTGAGGTTGCTGACATATATACATTAAATCGCATATGTCTGGGGGACCGGAATTGCTTGGAGAGTATTGCTTGTGGTGGGCGGGTGGGATTAAATCTGACATGTGGCGCACTATGGAATCCGGGTTTTGAAGAACTTCTGAGTTTAATGGCCCAGGATCCGGAGTGTCCTGAGAGTCTTTAGGCTCGAAGCCTAGTTCTATGTTCGGAGGACGGATAGTTTCTCGAAGATGGGCGTCCGGCTCACGGAGCTCGGAGATCCAAACATAGTTTGTTTTCAGCGTAGGAGGAGCAGTATCCTCACCATGCTCTTCCACGACGGTCACTAGGTGGGTGACGGTGAGGATATGATTTCTCTCTGGTCGGGTTTAGGCCCGATCATATCATAATCTGTTGAGACCCCCAGGGCGGCGATGCAATCTAGAAGTTCGTTTAAAGACGAAACATCTGTCAGATCAATCTTACCGACGCTTTCGGGGTTGATGCGGAGATGTTTTTTGGCAATCCGGGGGCCACCTCAGGCTTTATGGCCGGGCGGGCGGCTATGGTGAAATTGCCGATCTGGAGGATTTGCCCAGGAACTAGGGCTTTTCCAGAGGTGATTTTATCATTCATGACGAGGCGAGCCATCGATCCTTCCATAGACAACATGGAGGAACTCTCAATGAAAGCACCAATGTCGGTGTCAAAACCGGCAGATCTCAGGTAGGGGGTCCCGAACTGTGCGTCTAAGGATCGAAGGTAACAGGAGACAGGGACACGGTGTTTACCCAGGTTCGGTCCCTCTTGATGGAGGTAAAACCCTATGTCCTGCTTGATTAACTTTGATGAGTATAGAGGTTACAAGAGTTGATCTACCACGAGATCGTAATGGCTAAACCCTAGATGTCTGGCCTGTATGATTATGATTGGCCCTACGGACTAAACCCTCTGTTTTATAGACACCGGAGGGGGCCAGGGTTGTACAGAGTCGGTTTACAGAGAAAGAAATCTTCATATCCACACGCCAAGCTTGCCTTCCACGCAAGGAGAGTCCCATCCGGACACGGGGGAAAGTATTCACTACTAGGAAAAGGGCTACTAATGGCGCACCAGTTTTGCCTACTAATGGCGCATCACTAGTGCGCCATTAGTATCACGCCACTAGAATTTTTTACTAATGGCGCACCACTGGTGCGCCATTAGTATCTGGTATACTAATGGCGCACCAGGAAGTGCACCATTAGTTTTGCCCACGGTGCGCCACTAGTGTCTGATATACTAATGGCACACCACACGGTAATGCGCCATTAGTAACAATTTTTTTAATTTTTTTTCTTAATCTCAGGTCACTATTTCACCTATGAGATATCCAACACATATATATACAACAAGCATCCATATAACAATCATAGCCAACACACAAGTTCCATCATATATACATACATAGCCAACACACAAGTTCCATCATATATACATACATAGCCAACACATAGTTCCATCGTTACATATTACAAAAGTTTCACATTGTTCATCCAACACCGTTATCCATCAATTCACAAAAGTTTCACAAAAGTTCAGTTCTCATGCATTGTTCTTCTCCTTCTCCTTCCTCAGCCTGATGCGCCAAGAGCGGCGAGGTGGTGGAGGCGGTGGAGGCAGTGGGATGTAGTCTTCTACCTCAATTGGCGTGGTCATGTCGCCCAGCTGTGGGATCGCCGGCGCCACCACCGGTGCGTGGTCATTTTCAGGCACCACCACCATCGTGAGGCCACCTTCAGGCACGACCATTGCTAGGTCATCCTCAGCCACCTCCATCTCTTGCCCATGGTCAGCCACCACCATCTCTTGCCCTTGGTCAGCCACCACCATCTCTTGCCCTTGGTCAGCCACCACCAGCGCTAGGTCATCCTCAGCCTGATGCCCATCGTCATCCTGCAGCTCCTCATCCCCACTCTGCTCCTCTTCTCCCGCACTCCAGTCCGGATCATCCTTCTTGTTGTCTATGTTGCTGCCAGAATCGCTGCTGCTTTCGCTACAGCCAGAATCGCTGCTGCTTTCGCTACAGCCATGGTCAGTGCTGCTTTCGCTACAGCCATGGTCGCTGCTGCTTTCGCTACAGCCATGGTCGCTGCTGCTTTGGCTGTAGCCATTGTCGCTGCTGCTGCTCCCATTACCTGTCCAAATGCAACAATGACCGTTAACAATCGATGTGAGACAAAGCCAAATGTAGAGGAATAAGAAGAGGCAAAACGTGCCGGCATCATAATCTTCAGTGTAGCGCATGCGACACATAGTCGTGTTGAACACCTTCACGATGAGTATGGTGGCGTCGTCGTCGTACCTGAAGAGAAGGAAGTACCCCAGCCGCAGGTCATAGGCACGGTAGAACTTATCCCACCCACGAGACAAGTACATGTGGCCCTCCTTGATCACCAACTCCACATCCCATAGCCTGTGAAACCCGCTGCCGGCCTGTCGCACCTTCACATTATTTGGCGGATCTTCACCCATCAACATGTTCTTAAAACTGTCAAGCAGCCTCTGCAGTTTGGGACAATGAGTGATGTAGGCAAACAACAGATATCATAATGAGATGGGTGAATCTAGGGGAGATCTCTCATTTTATATACCTGCGTCATGGATGATACTGAAGTCCCAAGTATGATAGTGAAGAACTCGGAAGCATCCAACTCGTACTGCGCTATCGCAGAGCGGCGGTGGCTGCTTCCCGCCATCTCTGATAAGCAGCAGAAGAGACCAATTAGTACCCTTACAACCGAACAAGGCAAGGCAAGGTATTACGACAGATGTGAATGTGGTATGATAAGATAGCAGAGAGATACATTCCAAACTGTGAATGTGGTATGGCAATGGACTTGTAATCATATCGTTGTTCATAGCTAAAATAACACCTTGTATATAAGAGGAAATCATGGTCTGGCGGACACATAGATTTACCAGCAAACTTGTGTGCCTAACTATCTATATCTAGGAAATCAAAGTTATTTGAACTTTGATGTTTGGAATATACCTAGCGAAACATGATTTATTTATTTTACGTCACACTCACAACTAAACAGCACTGAGGCGCAGCTTATTGATGATCACTTTAATTTTATGAAGCGAATTTACTCACTAGAAAAACATGTAATACAACTGTATTGCAGAAAGAACTAAAAGCTTGAGCAAAAAGGACTCGATAAAAGGTATCACTATGCACAATTATTTGTAGCTACAAACAATACATGTAATGAGCTAGAAAAGCCACCTTACCATCATTAACAGTACTCATAAGTCATAACCCACTTTCCAAATTTAATTGGGAACCCTTTCATAACCATCACCTTTTCTAAAAATCCTAGTTAATTTTGTCCTTTCTTAAAATCAAGCTTGAAACTAACAGCACTTCTTTTCTTAACTCTAATCTCATGAATTATCTCACGCAACAATAGCACACCATCTAAAATAAACATATTTCTCACAAAAGCCGTCCACAAAGGGGATATAATCTTATCAGCTACAACCATGGCTCTGCTTTGACCACAGTAAAAGTCATAAAAGGAACATTTAGCAAACATATAGGCCTATATCTTTGGATCATCATTCCCTTTAGGCAACAAAGTAATAATGCCATAGTTAAGTATTCCTACATCCAACTTTCCATTAAAAAAATCATGAAACAGAGGCATCAAATCATCACAACTCAAGTCCCAGAAATGCTGGAAAAACTCTGGGAAACCCATCAGGACCTGGGGATTTATTATGTTTCATCTGGAAAACATCATGTTTTACTTCCTCAACTGTAAAAGGTTTGATCAGCAACTGCTTATCTATATCATCAAGCACACATTGTGAAGGAACATCTAAAGAGACATTAATAACACTAGCCTCCGGACCAAAGAGCTCCTCCTTTCTAATATGTTGTAACTGCACATCTAGAACTTTTCTAGTGTTATACTTGTCTACAGATAAAGCATAATTTCACTCTCTTTGTTTATATCATCGATAGCAGTTTCCAAAATTTTCTTCTATTTTCTATAAAAACTTTCATAATTAATGTTCCATCCTTTCAACTTTTTTCTCACTACTCTAACTCTATTTTGCCACTTATCTAACTTAGTTGTATCAAAATGAAATGCATTCCAAACTTTGCTGGCCACCTCACTTAGATGCTCTCTAAGAAACCAGAAATGGAACTGTACCTGGGGCGGCCTGGTAGCGGATGTCGAGGTGGGGGCAGGGGGGGGGGTGGACAGGGTCCTAGCCCCGCAGGTGCGGCGGCTCCAATGGCGGGAGCGGGCCGGAGGAGGAGGAGTGGGCCATCTTCTTCTCGCCGCCGTCGCCGGCGCCGGCCTCCAGGTCCTGGCCGGCTCCCATGGTTGACGGACGGAGATCGGTGGGGACGGGGC
>NC_041380.1:57461758-57537716 GCF_002162155.2 Triticum dicoccoides | reverse complement strand
GTGCAGGCGCGACGGTGGCGTACGGTTGGGGCGGAGGGGGCGTACTGAGTGGGGAGGAAGGGAGGGAGGGGAATAGGTTGAGTGGGGGAAAGCGTACTAATGGCGCATCGAGCGGCGGTGCGCCATTAGAAAGTTTTTTTGTCAAAAAGTAAAAAAAAAATTACTGGCGCACTCTGTCGCCAGTGCGCCATTAGTAGTTCTAACTACTAATGGCGCACTTTGCCCGGATGCGCCATTAGAATGTTTAAAAAATGAAAAAAAATGTTTTACTAGTGGCGCACCTTCTGCCTGGTGCGCCATTAGTGTATTCCACACTAATGGCGTATCTCCACCAAGTGCGCCATTAGTATATATTAGTGGTGCACCACTTCTCTGGTGCGTCATTAGTGTCAATTCTATCTTTAGCCCTTTTCCTAGTAGTGATTCTATCTTGTATCTTCACGGCCCATCAGTCCGGCCCACGTCACATAGCCCGGACGCCCGAGGATCCCTAATCCAGGACTCCCTCAGCGGGGTCTCGGGCCCGGGCGTGCCAGATCCGGGCCCCGACGGGCTGCGCAGTGGAGGTGGAGGCTGGAGGCGATGTGGCAGCACGGGGTTGGCGCGGGAGGCGGCGGCGATGACATGGCGGCCACTGATTGGCCCGGGCGACGTGGATGGTGGCGGTGGACACGTACGGCGGCGGGGTGGACGCGTCCGGCGTGGAGGAGGGGGTTGATCTAGGGGTTGCCCGAAATTTCGGGGAGGTGACTAATTTATATGTAGAGGGAGCTAGGAGAGGCCAATTGAGGTGCTGTTTTCGCCCACACGATCGTGATCCAACGACGGAGAGCATGGAGGGGGTTTAGATGGGCTAGCGGGCTGTTATGAAGGGGTGCTGGGCTGCAAAGAGAAAGGGGTCCGGCGGTTAACGCGGTTAACCGTTGGGGCATCAAATGACCTCCATATGAAACGAAATTTGTCAGACAGTCTACGGTGATGTACCAAGGCCACTCGACAAATATCGGCCCAGTCCGAGAACGTTTTTACCCTGCTCATAAAACAAGATCTGGGAGGTGCAACAGGTTGCGTGTGAGAGTATCGGAATCCGAAACGGACAACGGAGAAAATGACTGGATGCAAGTTTTGAAAACATGAGGATGCAATGCACATGATGACATGGCAAGGTGCAACACGCAAGCGGATGACATGACAATGACAGCGAATAACTGGAAGACACCTGGCGCATCGGACTCGGGGCGTTACACCTTGATCATTCAATGTTCTTGATTCATCGCTCAAGTTTTCACCAGACATATTCAATCAAGACTTTATATTACAATCTTCTTTGAGAGTGCGCTAATGGCGCATCTTACAATTTCATAGAAAAAAAGCAATAGATGCGAACATGGATACAAGAAACACACCTAGCACAATAAAACTAGTAGGTACCAATTGAGAACAAATCAATATGAAAACTGAAACCAAATTAAACTTCCATAGGGAATACCCACGCTGGAAACCGTCGGCTCCATGGCAGTGACCCAGCGACCGCCGCAGGCTCTGGCAACAGCGGCCGCGTGATCGCCCCGTCTATCATGTTGTACACCCCGGAGCCGCCGATGGGATTGTCCGGGTCTCTCCGACCCCACTGGTGCGCGAAGTAGACGCAGTCCTCTCGAGCTCCATGGCTTGCTGCAGTTACTGCCTTGGAGCATCGCGATGACACGAACATCGCCCAACCATCCAAGCCCTGGACCTTCTTCCACCGGCCATGGCTCATCCTTCGGCCGAGGTCTACCTCGAAGACCTCGAACCGGCGAGTCCGTTCAAGATCGTACCCATCCTTGTCTCGAAATTCGGTCATCGAAAAGTAACTAAAGCTCATCAAAGGTTTGCGGGCCCATCGCCTGACCATGAGCAGCTTGCCATTACATTCGACCAGATACCGCCCCGCAACGACGTGGCCGTACGGCCATGGATCCTTTTGCAGATGGGGCTCCTCTGTCATCGCGAACTCGGACCTCACTCCGCATATGACCTCGATGCAAGATGGTGATGCCGGTAGCTCGTCGAGGTAGCCATTGTTGAGATCGAGGACGCGGAGCGTCTCGTTGATCTTGGACAGGACGTAGATCTTCCCTTGAAAGAACCTGATGTCGGCGATGGAGAATTCAAAGTACTGGTCCAGCGCTACGCACGTGTTGGGCTCGCCGGCCGGGCGGCAGGTGGAGAGAAGGAATTCGCCAGTGCGGATCCTGACGGCGACCAGGCGGAATTCCAGCTCCACCGAGGCCGCCGGGGACACCACGACCCTGGTAATGGGCTGCAGGAGCTCGTATCGGGCATTCACGTTGCAAGCTGCCAGGAGAGCTGCTAGCTCGGGGAGAGGAGTCACGGGAGCGGCGGAGAAGGCGTCCATCAGGGAGCATCGGCCGTCGTCGTGCACGAGGAAGAAGGTGTTCTCGCCGGCGCTGTAGCAGACGGCGTCGTCGGGGATGCGCACGCGGTGCGCGGTGTTGTTGGCGACGTCGAGGAGGGTGCCGTCGCCGAAGACCAGCCAGGGGAGATGGAGGTGGGACGGCGGCAGCCAGGTGGCGCTCACGCGCCACGGGCGGCACACGGCGCGGAGGCGGACGCGATCTGCGAGGGACGGGAGACGCCCGAGGACGGTGGCAAGGAGTTCGGGCGGCAGGCCCGGCCATGCTGACATGCTCTCATCGCGTTCTGAAGACGCCATGAGGGAGATCGGATCTGATCTGGATAATGCGTAAGCTACATAAGTACTGTATATGTGTAGGTTTTGGAGATGCGAAGCGCATTGTATTTCTTGCATGCCGTAAGCTATACGTATACACATGAGATCTCAAACTAATCACGGTTTAAACGAGTCCTCGTGATATGCTGCTGGTTTATCGGAGTCCGGCACATATACATACAACAGTCCCAGCAAAAAGAAAAAAAAGACCTCGATGTCTCCCGATCGTTCGGTCTGGACCAATCGTCTCGTTCGCATCGGGGATGCACGTTTTACCGAACGAAAACGTTCGATGGGAAAACCCCTCAGCCGGAACGATCCCATCAGCACGGTCTAAAAAAGGCCTAATAGTCCATTTTACTGGGCCTCTTGTCAACCGTGAATAAAAAAACCAAAAAATGTAAAAGTAAAAAAACAAAGAATAGTAAAAAGAAGAAGAAAAGTAGAAAAATTAGTTTAGTGTAAAAATGCCATGGTTGCTGATCATAAAAAATGCCATGGTTGCTGATCATAAAAAATAGTTTAGTGTAAAAAAGATATGTTGAAAAATGTTTTTCTAGACACATAGAAAATTTTAAAAAATATGGAGAAAGTATCTTAACTTGTAATAATATCGCACATGTAATCACCATGACAAAACAAATTTCAAAGCATCAAAACTTTTTGCCGTGGCAAAACAACTTTGAAAGAACACACTTGTCGTGTTCTCAAACTAGTATGTAATGGCCATGGCAAACATTCTATGGAACCAAGGCAAAAAATGCATTTAGTTGCCATGGAAAAAAACACATCTATTAAAAAAATACTGATTTTAGGTGCCATGGCAAGTTTGTCATATTTTTGAACATCGTAGGTTGCCATGTTTTCGAACATCTTTAGTTGCCATGGCAAGTTTGCCATGTTTTTGAACATCTTTTTTTTAGCATATTTTTTTTGAGCATACATGTTTTTGAACATCTTAATTAAAGAAGTTTGCCATGTTTGCTATGTTTTTTGAACAAACTTAATTAAAAGAAGTTTGCCATGTTTTTGGCAAATCTTAAGTTGCCATGGCAAGTTTGCCATGTTTTGAACGTCTTTAGTTGCCATGGCATTGAACATCTATAACTTTGTCATGTTTTTGGACATCTTAAATTGCCATGGCAAGTTTGCCATGTTTTTAAATAAAAAGGTGCCATGGCAAAATCACATGAATTTTGTCATGCAGAGCATTTATACAGTATAAATTTTTCATTGTTTATGAACAAAAATAGACATGAAATTTTCCATGACGCAATTTTAATATAAAAAGGCATGGTACATATACTAAATTTGCCATGATGCGTAGACTATAGTTGCTATGGGCTAAATTTGTCGTGGTCTAGAAAGCAAAATTTTCCATGATACATAGACTAATTCAAAAATTAAATTGCCATAGTACATACACTAAATTAGCCATGTTGCATAGACTATAGTTGCCATGGGCCTAAATTTGCGGTGGTCTAGAAAGCAAATTTGCCATGGTCAATTTTAAATAAAAAAATGTCATGGTACATACAGAAAATTTGCCATGATGCGTAGACTATAGTTTCCATGGGCCTAATTTGTCGTGGTCTAAAAAGCAAATTTGTAATGGCAAATTTTAAAAATAAAAAAATGCCATGGTACATACACTAAATTTGCCATGGTGCATAGAGAAAAGTTAACATGGGCCATTAAATAAATTTGTTGTGGTCTAGAAAGCAAAAAATGCCATGATACATAGGCTAAATTTTAAAAATAAAAATTTCCATGGTAGAAACACTAAAATTTTCATGATGCATAGACTATATTTTCCATGATCGATACGCTAAATTTACCATTATCCCATAAAAAGCAATTTTCCCATATTGAAAATAAGAAAAAAAATGCCATAGGTCCTTAAAACATACACTAATGGAAAAAATATGTAAGTTTCTCCATGGTGGACAAAAGAAGTGTAAATTTGCCATGATGCACACAAAGATGCTTGTCGTGTAGTTAGGAAAAGTGCACAAGGGTTAAAAAACCCGCAATTGAGGAGTTTGTTTACCTGACGAAACACATGGTAATTTTTTTGAAATTGGTAATGGTGACATAACAAAAATAGAGATTTATATTCACGTGTAGAGGATGGCAAAACTTAGGGATATAGTTCTTTCAAAAAGATGGGAATTTACAATTGGGCACATGGAAAAACTAAAGAAATTCTTCTCTAGAAAACACATGGCAACTTTTGAGGGGATTTGAAAAAAGGGTACATGGCAAATATGCGAAAAATGGATTCTATGGAAGCAATAGAAAATCCAGGGAATTTGCAATGCACACATGGCAAGTTTTAAGATTTTTTTTCTAAAAAAATGGGAAATTTTAAAATAATGTAAAAAGGGAACATGGAAAAATTAGAAGGTTTGTTCTTTAAAACACAAAATATAGGATGGCAAATTTAGCAAAATATCCATGGGCACATGGAAAATTCAATAATTCCTAAAAACTTGCCATGGTATAAATAGTATATTTTCCCTGAATTACAAAAAACAATTACACTAATTTTGTTGTGTGAGAAAATAACATGGCAAAAGGGTCATAAGTTTTGCCATGGGTAAAGCAAAGTTAGAAGATAACAAATTGCCATTTTCTCAAAACAAAAATGTAAAAAATTTCCATGGCAACATTGTTCGGATAGGTAGGCAAAGAGCACAATGAATGTTGTCATCATGGCAGCATAAGTTTCTTGTTGCCATGGCAACCAGACCTATAAAATTAACAAAAAAAACTAAATACATGGCACCAAAAGCTTATAGTTGCCCTGGCAACACTTCTATAAATTTACACTTCAAACACAACATTCATTTAGTTCCATGGCACACACATCAATAAATTTACATGGAAAAAACACAAACATTAGATTAGTTGCATCAGCTACTAGTTGCCATAGCAACAAATCATAAATATACATGGAAAACACAACATTCTTTTAGTTCCATGGCAACACATCATGGCAAAACTATAAAAATTGCACTAATATGAGAATCATCAAAAAATATGGTCTACATTCCTGGGGTAATCACATGGCAATTGAAGAGATAAACTAACAAAAATGAAGAAACAAAGGTTGAGCAAAGGTGCGACCTACAAATCGATGTAGATAGCATAGGGAGCTTGTGCAGTGCACCGTCGTAATGGTCGAGGTCGAGTTGGGTCCCAGTCCTCGACCTCATCTCTTCTCGTCTGATTCTACCCCAATGAACCTACAATAGCTGCTGTGGACGTGCTCAGGCCGGACCCTGGCGGGTGACAGATGGGAGCTCATGACCAACACGCCGGGAAACAACAGATGTGCGGTGGTTCTCGTCGTTGCCGTGGGGGTTGTCGATGCAAAGCGCTCCCTCATTCTTCAGTTGCTTAGAGCATCTTGTCGAATCGCGCGTTGGCGGTGAGGCACAACAACATCCTCCCCGTTTCCGTGCACTGCCCACCACAACTCGATTGCCACAGGAAACTTTACCTCACCCAACACCAATCCTCCATAGGCCACTCAGCCTCGCCGCCCAGAGGTCTCCGTCATCGCAGGGTGTTGTGCACGCGCATCGCCAGAGTGTTGCAGGCCGCATAACAGCGGGGGCGCGGGGCACGTGACGCATGGAGGGTGGTGCAGGGCGGGACATCGGTAGGGTGTTGGGGTTGCCGGACGCCGGTGGATGTGTGAAGTGCGTCACCGGGGAGTGGTGCCGGAGCGCGTCGTCGGGAACGCTGCGGTGGGAGGCGGAGGGGAGAAGGGCATGAGACTAGCAGAGAGTGAACGAGTGGTGGGGTAAGAGGAAAGGGATAAGAGAAAATGAAAAAAAGCCTAAAAAATGAAATCCTTGTGCATGGAGCCCTTTTGTGTGAACTAGTTACTGCGAAAAAACATGGACTTGCAGTACCTAAATTTTGAAAAAAAAACTTCACAACATAAATTCCTTGTGCATGGATCCCTTTTAAGTAAGTTTTGCATGTTCCTATTTTTGGTAAGTTTTGCATGTTGCTATTTTAGGTAACTTCTGCATGTTGTTGCTACTTTAGTTAAGTTTTGCACGATGCACACATGCAAAAACCCTTTGAACATACAAAATCCAAAATGTAGCATAGACCAATTCATTAAGCACATTCAAATAACATAAACCTTTTCATTTAACGATGGGCATCCACATGTCGTATCCTCATCACTTGCTAGAAGGGGGTTGGAGACACTTAAGATGGTGAGTATAACGCCCTCGATGCGGCTATATCTCCCACGTGTCGAAGCACGACTTAGAGGCATAACCGCATTGAAAGCAATGTGGCAAGTGAGGTAATCTTCACACAACCCATGTAATACATAAGGAAAAGAGATACATAGTTGGCTTACAATCGCCACTTCACACAATTACATGAATAAAGCATTACAACATCCAAATACAATCAAGGTCCGACTACGGAACCAAAATAAAAGAAGAACCCCAAAAGCGACAAGGTCCCTGATCGACCCCAAATGGGCTCCACTACTGATCAACTAGAACGAAACGACACAAAGGACAAGATCTTCATCGAGCTCCTCCTTGAGCTTGGTTGCGTCACCTGCTCGGACTCATCGGCACCTGCAAGCTGGTTTTGGAAGTATTTGTGAGTCACTGGGACTCAGCAATCTCACACCCTCGCGATCAAGACTATTTAAGCTTATGGGTAAGGTAAAAGGTATGAGGTGCAGCTGCAGCAAGCGACTAGCATATATGGTGGCTAACATACGCAAAAGAGAGCGAGAAGAGAAGGCAAAGCACGGTCGAATAAAGTATAATCAATAAGTGATCCTATAACAACCTACGTCAAGCATAACTCCAACACCGTGTTCACTTCCCGGACTCCGCCGGAAAGAGACCATCACGGTAACACACGCGGTTGATGTATTTTACTTTAAGGTCGACTTCAGGTTTTCTACAACCGGACGTTAACAAATTCCCATCTGCCCATAACCGCGGGCACGGCTTTCGAAAGTTCAAATCGCTGCAGGGGTGTCCCAACTTAGCCCATCACAAGCTCTCACGGTCAACGAAGGATATTCCTTCTAGCGGGAAGACCCGATCAGACTCGGAATCCCGATTACAAGACATTTCGACAATGGTAAAACTAAACCAGCAACACCGCCCGAATGTGCCGACAAATTCCGATAGGAGCTGCACATATCTCGTTCTCAGGGCACACTCAGATGAGCTCTCCATACAACTAAAACCAAACCTCGAGTTTCCCCGAGGGGGCGCTGCACAGGACTCTAGTTTGGACCAACACTCAGAGGAGCACTGGCCCAGGGGGGTTAAAATAATGATGACCCTTGAGTCTGCGAAACCCAAGGGAAAAAGGCTAGGTGGAAAATGGTAAAACCAATGTTGGGCATTGCTGGAAGAGTTTTATTCAAGGCAAACTATCAAGGGGTTCCCATTATTACCCAACCGCGTAAGGAATGCAAAATCCGGGAACATAACACCGATATGACGGAAACTAGGGCGGCAAGAGTGGAACAAAACACCAGGCATAAGGCCGAGCCTTCCACCCTTTACCATGTATATAGATGCCATTAATTAAATAAGGTATATTGTGATATCCCAACAAGTAAACATGTTCCAACAAGGAACAACATCTCCATGTTCCAACAAGGAACAACCTTCAATCTTCACCTGCAACTAACAACGCTATAAGAGGGGCTGAGCAAAGCGGTAACATAGCCAAACAACGGTTTGCTAGGACAAGGTGGGTTAGAGGCTTGGTTCAACAATATGGGAGGCATGATAAGCAAGTGGTAGGTATCATAGCATAGGCATAGCAAAAGAGCGAGCAACTAGCAAGCAAAGATGGAAGTGATTTCGAGGGTATGGTCATCTTGCCTGAGATCCCGCAAGGAATAAGAACGAGTGCATGAAGAAGTCAAACGGTCGTAGTCGAACGGTTCCTCACAACGCGACGTTATCGGAACCAACCCGAAGAAACAACACCGGAAAGGAGCAAACAACATAGTAAACAACCACCACATAGACATGGCATGATGTACAATCGAGTATGATGCATGTCCGGTTTAATGAAACATGGCATGGAAAAATGCACAAAACTATCCTACAAATTAAGTGGAGCTCAATATGCAACGAGTTGCATATTGACGAAACACCACATTCAAGTTATTTAGTTTCGATCTTGTTTATGTACCCAACAATATTAAATGTTGTTAAACATGGCAAGAGATGAAGCATAATGAAACCATCTATCTAGGCAAGTTTAAATGAGGCCGGAACAACAAGACAACAAGTCCGGAAACTCCTCATGTGCATATATTAGGTTTGGTACTGTTCTGCCCTAAACACAATTTTAGAGTCGCTTAACATGCAAAGTAAAGCCACCGTGTTAAACTAGGAATTTTTCCACCCCATTTACATATAAAGATCATTAAAATCGGAGCTACGGTTATTTAGTTATGAATTAAAGCATTTTTGCATGGCATAGGAGCAAATTAAAGCAAACATCACTTTAAGTATTTTAAACAAAGATGAAAAACTAGATGAAAAACTAAGCATATTTCATATATAAATTGTTTTAATATGATGCATCGTTTGTGAGTTATTATATGCATGTTGTTTAGGGGGCTTTCTATAAAATAGGCAAACTCCTGGATATTAGACAAATTTGCATAACTGGAAAAAAAACATCTACGGGCCGAAATTGTTGACGCTGGGCTGTCTCACCACGGGCTTCAACTCGGCTGGTGGGGAGGAGGAGGCCAACAGAGGGCAAGCTGGGCCGGTAGATGCACTGGGCCTTGGCGCTCTTGCAGCCCACGCAAGCAACGAGGAGGCACGAGGAAGCAGGCGTCGCCCTTCTCTGCTCGATGCGGAGACTGAAGCCGACCGCGGTGGCTTCAGGTGGGACAGGGGACGACGTCCACGCGGGGAACGGAAGGAGGCGACGGATACGGGCGGATCCAGGCGGGTGACGGAGTTTTCCGGCAAGGTGGCGCGCGGGCGAAGCTGAAGGAGGCGGCGCATGGAAGGTCCCGGAGCGGGACGACGAACTGATGCAGGGCAGCAGCAGGTTCAGTATAGAGGCGTCGACCTCCTGCTCGATGCAGTAGCAAAGGGACGGCAGGGCTGGAGCCGACGCAACGGCGGACTTGGCGAGACGGCAGGGCTGGAGCGGACGTAGGGGGTCAACGCAGATGGTCCAAGCGGGCACTGCTCCTGAAGGCACGCCATGGCTCCTGTGCTGTGAAGGTTCAGAGAGAGGGACAGAACTGTGTGAGGGAAAGATAACAGGGGGAGGAAGGAGAAATAAGGGGAGGCGGCGAGGGCCCTGGCATGATTGCAGCGGCGCTGCTCCGGCGAAGCCGTCTACGGGTGATGGTTCTCTGGCCGAGGCGCTCGGGAGGAGGAGCTCCAGCAGGAAGAAGAAGAAGAAAGAGATCACAGAAGGAAGCAGGGGAGTGGCGGCTTGGTCCAACCGGGCTCCTGCGGCTCTCCACGGTGTCGTTTGGCGACGGGGGCTCGGGCGCTCGCGGCTGTAGGAGCTCTTGCACCTATGGTCGCGGACGAAGGCGGCTGCAGGGCCGAAGGACGACGGGGATGCAGGGGCGCAGGGACGAGGAGGGGCGCACAAGGAGGAGCTTCGGGGAAGGAGGAGCTCAGGGTCGAGCCTTCCTGCTCGGGACGACGAACAGGTTCGAGGCCCGCGCGAGGTTAAGCCCCAGCAGGCACTCGGGCACGGGAGTGAAGGCAGCGCCTTGATCCGTTCGGGATCGAGCGCAGAGTCGATCTAAGAAGGAGAGATGGGGTTTGCTGGTTGGTGGGATGGGGAAAATGAGGAGAAGGCAGGATCGATTGGGTGGATTGGGCAAGATCCCGAGGAAAGGGGGAGAACAGGTGGGCTGGCGGCGGTGGGCGGAATGGACTGAGGGGACATCCTGGGATTAGGGTTAGGCTCAAATATAGGCAGGGGATTAGGTTAGGGGCTACCGAGTCCCTCCGATCCAAATCAGACGATCGAAAAATAGGCTAGGGAGACCAATAAACAAAACGGAGATGTTTTGTAGATGTTTGGGGATGATCCGGACACAACGGTGGCGACAGTCCGGGTCGGGTCCGGGACAACTTTTCGGACGCGCGCGCGCGAGGGGGTTTGATGCACCGAGCAGAGAGGATTTCGAACCGTGCGGTCGCATCGGACAACTCCGGAAGCGAAGAGGGGAAGGAGGATGGACTAGGTGGGCTGTGGCGAGACTACGAGGGGGAGAAGAGAGAGAGAGAGAGGGCCCGGCAATTGTTTCCGGAGACCGAAAACGTCCGACGATTTGACCGACTATATTGCCGCTATAGTTAACCGTTGGGGAGTCAAACGGACTACGAATGCGATGAAATTTGGCAGGCGACCTACTAACAACATAAAAACACCGCATACCAACTTTCAACCCATTCCGAGAACATTTTCCGGCCACTTATAAAATAATATTTTAGACATGCCGCAGGCGCGTGCAAGTGTGGTTGGGCTCGAGACGGACAATGGACGGAACTGGGGAACCCGGACGGATGCATGTTTTGAAAAACATGATGATGCAATGCACATGATGACATGGCAAGATGCAACACGCAAGCAAAAGACAACGGCAGCGAATAACTGGAGGACACCTGGCACATCGGTCTCGGGGCGTCACAACACTCCACCACTACGAGAGGATCTCGTCCCGAGATCTAGAATGGCACCGGAGAGAAAATGGAAGAGACAAAGAAGAGGTAAAACTAAGTTGCTTCTTTGACCAATGAGTGAAACCAAAGAACCGTGCAAAGGTTAAGCCATTTTGAGAAAAGAATACGACAGGGATGAACGAAGTTGGAAATACTCCATTAGAAAAGAGGAACAAGGAAGAACAACTTCGGGCACCACTCCGATTGAAAAGAAAAAGGAATTGAATAATAACTTGATAAGATGAGAAGATACTTGATGAAATCACAATACACTGCCTCCGTAACTATTGAATGAATGGAACAAGGGTTAAGAAAGATCTCAGACCGCACTCCGGTTGAAAATAGATGCAAAGCTTGATAAGGCGAAGAAAACTTGATCCAAAAGGCACACCTCCGGTTAAATGGATAATCACGAAAAGAACATGCTCTTGACAAGAGCAAGAAGAAGGTTTGTAGAGAGCAGCAACACAATTCCTCCAGGAGAGAGTAATAGAAGATAGATGATTAAAATAAAGAATGGAGAAGAAAATGCCAACTTCTACCACAAAGAGTTTGAAAAGGCATCTTTAGGAGAAGGGTCGAACGGAGTTGTTGGAACACCACCAACGAAAAGAATATACTTGATATGGTCTTATGGAATACATCTCAAGTTATGAGGTGACAGCCTGCCACTCACGGAAAAAGAATCGGATTGGAATGAACAAGGAGACGAGAAACTTATTTCTCCGGGAGGATAACGAAGAACTTGGGTCTTTTTTAAGCACCATAGATAGCAACAAACCTTAGGGAAGGCTTTAGGTGAAATATAACCCAAGGTAACTCCAATGACGAGATTGATGGATTTAAAATACCTCATTCTTAATAACATGTGAATCATGAAACATGAACTCAAATTATCAAGAATGACAGAATACCACCTCCAATGATACGGAAGAAAGAATTGCACTCCGGATAGCAAGATGAAGAAAAAACTTGAGCTCCTCTGAAAAGAATCTCAAAGAACACTTCATGAAGAAATTAAATTGTTGCTGAAGCATCATGTAGAGCCTCCATGAAGAACTCCGTTAACCAAAAGAATGATCAAACGGAAAGAAAGAGAAGTTGAAAACACAAGGTGAATCCTTGTACCGATTTAGATGAAACTCCATGGTGAAAAAATTGTAAAGGTTGGAACTCCGAGAAAAAGGAGAAGATGAAACAATTGAAACCGAGAATTTGAAGGGCCTCCGGAATAAAGAATTAATCACTTGGAAGAAACAAGAATAATAATTACATTATGCGTATCCCTCACCAATTAAATTGATGACAATCAATGGCTTTGGCATACTACTTATTCTCGTAGAAAGAATTAAGATAGATATAGAGTCAACTTGGAAAGGTCTTCAACGAGACACCGGTAGGATTAAAACAGCGAATGAATTGATAAGATAAACGAAGGAAAAAGAATCTTGAATGAACCACCATAAGAATTGGAAATGAACGAAGAGAAGATAAGGAAACACCGGGAAGAATTATAAAAAGAACGAAGGTGCTTGAGAGGATTTAGATACATGAGAATGAAGAGATCACGAGCTGATTAGAGGATCACTTGATGCACCGGCAAGATTGGAGAATGACAACTGAAAGCTGAGAATGAATAATCCTGAACTGATGGACTCCGGATAACAAACTAAGAAGACTCTTGCATTGCTCCGGATGGGTGAAAAGAATTCTCACAATCAAAAACAATTATGAGAGGATGGCAACAAGCTAGAATGACGAATCTCTGAGAGAACGGATAAAATATGGAGGTAAAACTCTTCTTCGGTCTTCAAAATATGAGAATGACGATGATAAACACCATCAAGAATCGTTTAGGCACTCCAGAAGAATCAAAAGCGAAGAGATTGAGTCAACGATGAAAAGAATTTGAAAGATCTTGGAGAAGGACATTTTACTGATGATAATTCATTCTTACGTCAAACTTTGACAAGAAATTTGAGGATATCTCCGGGAAATAAGAAGAGTCAGGTAAGATCCTTGGAATAGACCTATGGGTTAGGGCCCACTCAAAAGATACACCGTTGAAAAGATTTAAAAGAGAGGTTGCACCGGTTGAATTAAATGGCTAGAATGAGATAACAATCTCGAAAGAGCTTGAAAGGATTACGAAAGCAGAGTGGAAACACGAATCTTCTGAGATTTCTTGAGCACTCCGGAACAATTAAATAGAGAGAAGTGAATGAATATGAGGTGCACCGGCATGAGAAGGTATTTGAAATGGGGAGAAAGATATGATCAATAACGCTTGAATTTAAACCACCGGAGAAGAAAAATGAGTGAAGGTTGACGAACTTGAAGCTCCGTTAGAATCTTCATGAGAATCACCGGATAAGAATATTGATAGAAAAAGAATGGAGAGGCTTCACATCAATAAGATGGATACTCGATTGAGAAATCTGAGTCCTTCATGAAAAAGGGTGGGTGGGTGGGAAAACAAATGCAACTTGGGATGGATGAAACGAACACCGTAGAGAAAGCTGAGATTGAAACTTGCGGATGTTGCAATGATCGGATCCACTTTGAGAGAAAACACGCCGGTTGAAAAGGATTGACAACACAATCTTGATGATCAAGACGGATTAGTATTCACATCGGAGTATGAGAACACCACTTGGGAAAGGTGTGGAATCAACATTTGACTTCGAAGCAACTCGAATACCACAAATGAAAACAAAACAAAGGATTGGCTTGCAAAATAAGCCGAAACAAACATATGAATGAGATTTCGTCTGAAGTTTTCGTGGTGGGGCCTACACGGGCTCGATCGTACAGCACCATCATGTACAAGGCAGTGCACATGACATACGAAGCATCCCCGAGTCGGCATAGCCAAGGACTCTTTAAGACACAACGAGACCACTGTAAAACCGACCGTGGATAGGCGGACCACTAGACGTTGAACCCCAATTTCAAATCATACATATGTCGGAAAGATATCCTAAGAGCTACTTGAATTCCCACTTATAAACTCCTGAACCTTTCCGGTTATGCAATCAGGTGTTGGGGATACAGGGGAAGCATAATATCTCACCCAAACTAGCAAATCCTACATCTAGCTATATCCATCCTTCAACACATAACCAAGAAACCTTCGGAAATCGTCTACCTCAACCTTCGAAAAACATCCATTATACAAGTTATGGCAATACTCCCGAACTCCCGCCCCAGTACTGGGTGGCGTTGAGGTTATCTCACCAACGAACTGCATAAAAGAGATTTTCGATGTCGGCGTACTAAACTCAGGTATTCCAGAACTGCAACGATAAAATTATGACGACAACACCTCGGAGCTCAACTCCCCGGGACACTGCCACAAAACCCCTGACAGGAGGCACCAAGACAATGTTCTCGTCACAAAACCATCGGAACGATTCCAAGATACCCACGTGATCCTAATTTTTTTTAGTGAAATTTGAGAAGAGAAGAGTCAAAACTCTACGTCAGGATGCCACACCAGAGCGACGAAGGGACTGGGGAGTAAAAAGAATTCCTAACTCTCCGATATATAATTCCTAAATGACTCAAAACATTTTTCTAGACTCAACAACGGCTGCTAATAACGATCAAGCAGTGGGGGCTCCTAAGGTCGGGGAAGGCTCTGATTACCAACTTATAACGCCCCCGATGCGGCTATATCTCCCACGTGTCGAAGCACGACTTAGAGGCATAACCACATTGAAAGCAATGTCGCAAGTGAGGTAATCTTCACACAACCCATGTAATACATAAGGGAAAGAGATACATAGTTGGCTTACAATCGCCACTTCACACAATTACATGAATAAAGCATTACAACATCCAAATACAATCAAGGTCCGACTACGGAACCAAAATAAAAGAAGAACCCCAAAAGCGACAAGGTCCCCGATCGACCCCAACTGGGCTCCACTACTGATCAACTAGAATGAAACGACACAAAGGACAAGATCTTCATCGAGCTCCTCCTTGAGCTTGGTTGTGTCACCTGCTCGGACTCATCGGCACCTGCAAGCTGGTTTTGGAAGTATCTGTGAGTCACGGGGACTCAGCAATCTCGCACCCTTGCGATCAAGACTATTTAAGATTATGGGTAAGGTAAAAGGTATGAGGTGGAGCTGCAGCAAGCGACTAGCATATATGGTGGCTAACATACGCAAAAGAGAGCGAGAAGAGAAGGCAAAGCACGGTCGAATAAAGTATGATCAATAAGTGATCCTATAACAACCTACGTCAAGCATAACTCCAACACCGTGTTCACTTCCCGGACTCCGCCGGAAAGAGACCATCACGGTAACACACGCGGTTGATGTATTTTAATTTAAGGTCGACTTCAGGTTTTCTACAACTGGACGTTAACAAATTCCCATCTGCCCATAACCGCGGGCACGGCTTTTGAAAGTTCAAATCCCTGCAGGGGTGTCCCAACTTAGCCCATCACAAGCTCTCACGGTCAATGAAGGATATTCCTTCTAGCGGGAAGACCCGATCAGACACAGAATCCCGGTTACAAGACATTTCGAAAATGGTAAAACTAAACCAGCAACACCGCCCGAATGTGCCGACACAACCCAATAGGAGCTGCACATATCTCGTTCTCAGGGCACACTCAGATGAGCTCTCCATACAACTAAAACCAAACCTTGAGTTTCCCCGAGGGGGCGCTGCACAGGACTCTAGTTTGGACCAACACTCAGAGGAGCACTGGCCCAGGGGGGTTAAAATAATGATGACCCTTGAGTCCGCGAAACCCAAGGGAAAAACGCTAGGTGGCAAATGGTAAAACCAATGTTGGGCATTGCTGGAAGAGTTTTATTCAAGGCGAACTGTCAAGGGGTTCCCATTATTACCCAACCGCGTAAGGAATGCAAAATCCGGGAACATAACACTGATATGACGGAAACTAGGGTGGCAAGAGTGGAACAAAACACCAGGCATAAGGCCGAGCCTTCCACCCTTTACCAAGTATATAGATGCATTAATTAAATAAGGTATATTGTGATATCCCAACAAGTAAACATGTTCCAACAAGGAACAACATCTCCATGTTCCAACAAGGAACAACCTTCAATCTTCACCTGCAACTAACAATGCTATAAGAGGGGCTGAGCAAAGCGGTAACATAGCCAAACAACGGTTTGCTAGGACAAGGTGGGTTAGAGGCTTGGTTCAACAATATGGGAGGCATGATAAGCAAGTGGTAGGTATCATAGCATAGGCATAGAAAAAGAGCGAGCAACTAGCAAGCAAAGATAGAAGTGATTTCGAGGGTATGGTCATCTTGCCTGAGATCCCGCAAGGAAGAAGAACGAGTCCATGAAGAAGTCAAACGGTCGTAGTCGAATGGTTCCTCACAACGCGATGTTATCGGAAGAAACCCGAAGAAACAACACCGGAAAGGAGCAAACAACATAGTAAACAACCACCACATAGACATGGCATGATGCACAATCGAGTATGATGCATGTCCGATTTAATAAAACATGGCATGGCAAAATGCACAAAATAATCCTACAAATTAAGTGGAGCTCAATATGCAACGAGTTGCATATTGACGAAACACCACATTCAAGTTATTTAGTTTCGATCTTGTTTATGTACCCAAAAATATTAAATGTTGTTAAACATGGCAAGAGATGAAGCATAATGAAACTATCTATCTAGGCAAGTTTAAATGAGGCCGGAACAACAAGACAACAAGTCCGGAAACTCCTCATGTGCATATATTAGCTTTGGTACTGTTCTGCCCTAAACACAATTTTAGACTTGTTTAACATGCAAAGTAAATCCACCATGTTAAACTAGGCATTTTTCCACCCCATTTACATATAAATATCATTAAAATCGGAGCTACGGTTATTTAGTTATGAATTAAAGCATTTTTGCATGGCATAGGAGCAAATTAAAGCAAACATCACTTTAAGCATTTTAAACATGGATGAAAAATACATATTATGAAACTAGATGAAAAACTAAGCATATTTCATATATAAATTGTTTTAATATGATGCATCGTTTGTGAGTTATTATATGCATGTTGTTTAGGGTCCTTTCTATAAAATAGGCAAACTCCTGGATATTAGACAAATTCGCATAACTAGAAAAAAACATCTACGGGCCGAAATTGTTGACGCTGGGCTGTCTCACCACGGGCTTCAACTCGGCTGGTGGGGAGGAGGAGGCCAACAGAGGGCAAGCTGGGCCGGTAGATGCGCTGGGCCTTGGCGCTCTTGCAGCCCACGCAAGCGACGAGGAGGCACGAGGCAGCAGGCGTCTCCCTTCTCTGCTCGATGCAGAGACTGAAGCCAACCGTGGTGGCTTCAGGCGGGACAGGGGACGACGTCCACGCGGGGAATGCAAGGAGGCGGCGGAGACGGGCGGATCCAGGCGGGTGACGGAGTTTTCCGGCGAGGTGGCGCGCGGGCGAAGCTGAAGGAGGTGGCGCATGGAAGGTCCCAGAGCGGGACGACGAACTGATGCAGGGCAGCAGCAGGTTTAGTACAGAGGCGTCAACCTCCTGCTCGATGCAGTAGCAAAGGGACGGCAGGGCTGGAGCCGACGCAGCGGCGGACTTAGCGCGATGGCAGGGCTGAAGCGGACGTAGGGGGTCGACACAGACGGTCCAAGCGGGCGCTGCTCCTGAAGGCGCGCCATGGCTCCTGTCCTGTGAAGATTTAGAGAGAGGGACAGAACAGTGTGAGGGGAAGATAACAGGGGGAGGAAGGAGAAATAAGGGGAGGCGGCGAGGGCCCTGGCATGATTGCAGTTGCGCTGCTCCGGCGAAGCCGTCTATGGGTGATGGTTCTCTGGCCGAGGCGCTCGGGAGGAGGAGCTCCAGTAGGAAGAAGAAGAAGAAAGAGATCACGGAAGGAAGCAGGGGAGTTGCGGCTTGGTCCAGCCGGGCTCCTGCGGCTCTCCACGGTGGCATTTGGCGACGGGGGCTCGGGCGCTCGCGGCTGTAGGAGCTCTTGCTCCTGTTGTCGTGGACGAAGGCAGCTGCAGGGCCGAAGGACGATGGGGATGCAGGGGCGCAGGGTCGAGGAGGGGACGCACGAGGAGGAGCTTCGGGGAAGGAGGAGCTCGGGGTCGAGCGTTCCTGCTCGGGACGACGAACAGGTTGGAGGCCCGCGCGAGGTTAAGCTCCAGCAGGCACTCGGGCACGGGAGCGAAGGCAGCGCCTTGATCCGTTCGGGATCGAGCGCAGAGTCGATCTAAGAAGGAGAGCTGGGGTTTGCTGGTTGGTGGGATGGGGAAAATGAGGAGAAGGCAGGATCGATTGGGTGGATCGGGCAAGATCCCGAGGAAAGGGGGAGACCAGGTGGGCTGGCGGCGGTGGGCGGAATGGACTGATGGGACATCCTAGGATTAGGGTTAGGCTCAAATATAGGTAGGGGATTAGGTTAGGGGCTACCGAGTCCCTCCGATCCAAATCAGACGATCGAAAAAATAGGCTAGGGAGACCAATAAAAAAATGGAGATGTTTTGTAGATGTTTGGGGATGATCCGGACACAACGGTGGCGACAGTCCGGGTCGGGTTCGGGACAACTTTTCGGACGCGCGCGCGAGGGGGTTTGATGCACTGAGCAGAGAGGGTTTCGAACCGTGCGGTCCAATCGGACAACTCCGGAAGAGAAGAGGGGAAGGAGGATGGACTAGGTGGGTTGTGGCGAGACTGCGAGGGGGAGAAGAGAGAGAGAGAGGGCCCGGCATCTATTTCCAGAGACCGAAAACGTCCGACGATTTGACCGACTATATTGCCGCTATAGTTAACCGTTGGGGCGTTAAACGGACTCCGAATGCGATGAAATTTGGCAGGCGACCTACTGACAACATAAAAACACCACATGCCAACTTTCAACCCATTCCGAGAACATTTTCCGACCACTTATAAAATAATATTTCAGACATGCCGCGGGCGCGTGCAAGTGTGGTTGGGCTCGGGACGGACAACGGACGGAACTGGGGAACCCGGACGGATGCAAGTTTTGAAAAACATGATGATGCAATGCACATGATGACATGGCAAGATGCAACACGCAAGCAAAAGACAAGGCCACAACAGCGAATAATTGGAGGACACCTGGCACATCGGTCTCGGGGCGTCACAGTGAGCCACACGCCGGTGGGACCGTTGAGCATTATGCTCAAACTGAGGGTTGAGATCATACTCCTCCACCACAATTGGGGCAGTCTTGTAGCCCGACTTGGCCTCCAATCTGAGCAGCGGTAGATCCTCCCCGGCATCAGCATCAAAAAGCTCCTGGTCATCCATCTGATCATCCTCGTTGTCCAATGCAATCGTCAGACCCATGTCTGCTTGCGAAGGATGAGCCATGATCTCCATACCCCCTGATAGCCCACGTCTTTTTCATCCTCCTCCTGCTCCTGCTCCTCATCAGAATCCTCCTCGTCGTCATCAGGAACTTCTTCCTCATCCTCCTCCTCCTTGTTAGCATCATCTTCCTCCTCCTCCCCATCATCTGAATCATCCTTTGATTCCTCGCTGACAATGTTGATAATAAACAAGTTCATAGACCCTTCCGGCTCTGGATTCGACGACTAGAGACGGGAGCGATACTCGTAACAGTGAGCTCGCCATCGAGGATCTAGTGATAACCCACAAGTATAGGGGATCGCAATAGTTTTCGAGGGTAGAGTATTCAACCCAAATTTATTGATTCGACACAAGGGGAGCCAAAGAATATTCTCAAGTATTAGCGGCTGAGTTGTCAATTCAACCGCACCTGAAAGACTTAATACCTGCAGTAAAGTATTTAGTAGCAAAGTAGTATGGAAGTAACGGTAACGGTGGCAAAAGTAACAGTAGCAGTTTTGTAGCAATCATAACAGTAGCAACAAAAAAGTAACTTAGCAAAGATCAATATGAAATGAACTCATAGGCAATGGATCAATGATGGATAATTATGTCGGATGGCATTCATCATGCAATAGTTATAACGTGGGGTGACACATAACTAGCTCCAATTCATCAATATAATGTAGACATGTATTTCGTATCTACTCATACATGCTTATGGAAAAGAATTTGCATGACATATTTTGAACTATCCTACCGTGGCAGCGGGGTCCTAATGGTAACTAAGGGATATTAAGGCCTCCTTTTAATAGAGAACCAGACCAAAGCATTAGCACTTAGTGAATACATGAACTCCTCAAACTACGGTCATCACCGGGAAGTGTCCCGACTATTGTCACTCCGGGGTTGCAGGATCATAACGTGTAGTAGGCGACTATAACTTGCAAGATAGGATCAAGAACACAAATATATTCACGAAAACATAATAGGTTCAGAACTGAAATCATGGCACTCATGCCTTAGTGACAAGCATTAAGCATAGAAAAGTCATAGCAACATCAATCTCAGAACATAGTGGATACTAGGGATCAAACCCTTACAAAACTAACTCGATTACATGATAAATCTCATCCAACCCATCACTGTCCAACAAGCCTATGATGGAATTACTCATGCACGGTGGTGAGCATCATGAAATTGGTGATGGAGGATGGTTGATGATGACGACGACGTCGATTTCCCCTCTCCGGAGCCCTGAACGAACTCCAGATCTGGCCTCCCGAGGGAGAACAGGAGGTGGCGGCGGCTCCATATCGTAAAACGCGATGAATCCTTCTCTCTAATTTTTTTCTCCCTGAACGTGAATATATGGAGTTGGAGTTGAGGTCGGTGGAGGTCCAGGGGATCCACAAGGTAGGGGGTGCGTCCTAGGGGGGTGGGCGCGCCCTCCTCCCTTGTGGACAGCAGGTGGGTCCCCCTCTGTTGATTCTTTCGCCAATATTTTTTATTTATTCCAAAAATATTCTCCGTGAAGTCTCAGGTCATTCCGAGAACTTTTATTTCTGCACAAAAATAACACCATGGCAATTTTGCTGAAAACAACGTCAATCCGGGTTAGTTCCATTCAAATCATGCAAATTAGAGTCCAACGGCAAAAGAGTTTGGAAAAGTAGATATGGTGGAGACGTATCATATTGTGACCCCATCTCTTCTTCCTTTGCATAGAGGAGGATCTCCATTGTGATTTCCCCCTTGCCTTCAGGAACCATCCAAGGTCAGGCCCAGTGAGTGCAACTCGAGAGATTTCGCGCTCGAAAACCAGGAGCATATTTCCTTGCACTTGGCTAGCAACTGATCATCTCCAGCGCAAAACTCTTCCATCACCCACTTCCATCTAGGTAGAGATAGTAGTCAATCAAAGAATAAATTCACAAATAAGAATTAAAAAAATGAAAGCGACTGTAAGGATCAAGATTACCATAGAATCAAAAATGGGATCCTATGAGTGGATCCTAATTTCTAGGGTTTTATGTTTTCACACTAGCTGCCACTATCATGAATCCAATCCTAAAGAAGTGCCAATACTGTTTGAAATAATGGAGCAGCTCAACAAACAACAATTAAATCGCCCATTCAATCGACTAATGCAAATTGTCAGTGAGGAAGTCCTGGATTAGGGGGTGTTCGGGTAGCCGGACTATACCTTCAGCCGGACTCCAGGACTATGAAGATACAAGATTGAAGACTTCGTCCCGTGTCCGGATGGGACTTTCCTTGGCGTGGAAGGCAATCTTGGCGATGCGGATATTTGGATCTCCTACCATTGTAACCGTAGAGGTTTTAGTCCGTAGAACAACTTCATCATACAACAATCATACCATAGGCTAGCTTCTAGGGTTTAGCCTCCTTGATCTCGTGGTAGATCTACTCTTGTACTACCCATATCATCAATATTAATCAAGTAGGACGTAGGGTTTTACCTCCATCAAGAGGGCCCGAACCTGGGTAAAACATCGTGTTCCTTGCCTCCTGTTACCATCCAGCCTAGACGCACAGTTCGGGACCCCCTACCCGAGATCCGCCGGTTTTGACACCGACATTGGTGCTTTCATTAAGAGTTCCTCTGTGCCGTCGCAATTAGGAAGGATGCCTCTTCCCGTCTTTAAAGACGACGCTGTTACTAAGGGAGCCTTGGCTGTCGGCCAAACTCTCCGGCTAGGCGGTTTTCTCATGACCGCCTGTTCGGCCGTTGCACCGACGGTGACCTCTCGGGTCATCGAAAGAAATCTTCACGTCAGCTCAGAACTCGTCGAGCAGTTAGATCCAATGGAGCTCTCTTTCGTAAACGAGCTCTTGGATCGCATCGCCGCCTTGGGGGTCACTACGGATTATGACCAGGTTGGGTTTAAACCCGATCTAAGAGAAATTAATTCTCCCCAAGTCACCCATCACGTTGCCATGGTAGAGGCACAGTGCGGTGACTCTTCATCTATCTTAAGGACTAGCTACGTCCGAATTCCCGGTCCCTCCAAGCCGGATACCCGCGGAGGGGAGGATGTAACTCAAGATCTGAACTTAGAATCAGGCAACGGGCTAGATTCACTTGACAACATCCAAGAATCCAAACTTTAGAGTTCGGAAACTCCTTGGCCTCTGAGTCTTAGATTGGGTGAAGTTCCGGATTTAATTCCACCCACCCACCCGAACATAAGCGATATCCCAAGTCAGGCAAAAGCCCGAAGAAACAGTACATCATTACTGGGCAAGGTTCCTCCTGGTTATGAACAGGATAAAGGACTGCCGCGAGGAAGACGCAATCTCAATCTTCTGCAATAATTGCACGGACAAGGGAATCCTCAACGCCACAGGTCGTCGTGATCTTACACGCTTCGCTGACTTGGCGACCATAGTACAAAAGTACTGTGCGATGGAAAGCGCCCGGAAAACCGAAACTAAATTTTGGGACAATCCGGCCCTGAATAGAAACCTCGTCCGAAATAAAAGGGTGCATCATCATCAGACACCCGGGTTAAAAACCAAAAAACCAAAACCCTCTATAGGGCATGGAACCGTACTGGAGGGATGGCTTAATGGACCCTGTAAAATTCATAGTACAGAGGACGCCACACCAACTCATAGCCTTAGAGCATGTTGGATACTCTGGCAGGTGGCCAAAAGGGGCGAAGATCTCCTAATTCCGGAGGCCGTAGAAAGCCACCTCAGGGACTCCAGTACAGTCTTAAAAGTCTTCGAGACTTTCGCATCAAATAATATGCGAAAAAGAACACTCCGCAGCCTCGCCGAAGTCTATCAAGTAGCAACAATAAACCCATGGAGTGACACGGCTATTACTTTTAATGCCAGTGATGAACCTAAATTCCGAACAGCTCGAGCACCAGCCGCATTGGTACTCAGTCCTATAGTGGACGGCTTTCGCCTCACCAAGGTACTCATGGATGGAGGTAGCGGATTGAACCTCATTTATGAGGAAACCCTTCAAAAAATGGAAATAGACTGGAACCGCATTGAGCGAAGCAGCACAACCTTTAGAGGAATAATGCCCAGTCGGGAAGCGCGCTGTACAGGAAAAATCACACTAGATGTGGTGTTCGGCACGCCGGATAATTATAGGTCCGAAGAGGTCACATTCCAAGTGGCCCCGTTCAGTAGCGGACACCACGCTCTGCTGGGGCGGGAAGCGTTTACAATCTTCCAAGCAATACCCCATTACGGGTACATGAAGCTCAAGATGCCCGGGCCAAACGGAATCATCACTCTCGCTAGTGACCCAGATATAGCAGTCCGCACCGAAAACAAGACAGCCGCATTGGCCCTTGAGGCACTGTCTGAAGCCCTAGCGGCTGAGGAACTGACTATGCTGCGCTCCATGGTAAACAAGGACGATGTGATACTCGACAAAAGATCCAAGTCCACCTCCTTTAAACCAGCGGATGAAATAGTCAAATTCCAGGTCCATCCAACGGACCCCAATAAAACAGCTTCCATCGAGGCACGATTAAACCCCGATGTAGACGCCGCACCGCGAGAATTCCTACGGGAGAACTGGGACATTTTCGCCTGGCACCCTTCAGACATGCCAGGAATCCCACGCAGGCTGGCCGAACACAGCTTAAATATCTTAAAAGGATTCAAACCTGTCAAACAAGCCCTTCGGCGTTTCTCTGAGCCCAAGAGACAGGCAATGGGAGAGGAGCTAGCCAAACTATTGGAGGCCGGATTCATCAGAGACATAAAACATTCGGACTGGCTAGCAAACTTGGTGATGGTACCAAAGAAGGACAAATCCTGGCGCCTGTGCGTTGACTTCAAAGACCTTAACAAGGCTTTCCCAAAGGATCCCTTCCCCCTCCCCCGCATTGATCAAATTATCGACGCCACTGCAGGACACGATTCGTTGTGCTTCCTCGACGCATACTCCGGTTACCATCAAATCAAGATGGCCGAGTTAGACCAAGCCGTAACGGCATTCATCACCCCATACGGCCCATTCTGCTTCAACACAATGCCTTTCGGGCTCAAAAACGCCGGCGCAACATATCAGCGCATGATTCAGACATGTCTGGCAAACCAGATCGGCAAAACAGCAGAGGCATACGTGGATGATGTGGTCGTAAAAACAATACATGTCGAATCTCTAGTAGACGACTTGAGGCTTACATTTGACAACCTCCGAGCATATGACATCAAGCTAAATCCGGGAAAATGCGTTTTCGGCATTCCAGCCGGAAAGCTCTTGGGCTTCATTGTATCCGGTAGAGGAATCGAAGTAAATCCAGCCAAGATCTGAGCTTTGTCACAATTGGATATCCCAAAGGACCTCAAACAAATACAAAAATTAACCGGATGCGTGGCGGCTCTAAGCCGCTTTATCTCCCGTTTGGGAGAAAAGGCGCTACCCCTCTATCGCCTCCTTCGGCGCACCGAACACTTCGAGTGGACGGATGCCGCCACGGCTAGACTCCAGGAAATAAAAGCCATATTGGCAAAAAACCTATCCTGGCTGCGCCAAACATCGGCGAACCAATGCTATTATACATTGCAGCAACCCATCAAGTTGTCAGCGCAGTACTCGTTGTCGAGCGGGAAACGGACGGACACAAATTCCCCCTTCAAAAGCCGGTTTATTATGTGTCCACTTTCCTCACCCCATGCAAATCATAGTACCCACATTATCAAAAGATTGCATATGCGGTATTCATGGCATCCCGGAAGCTACGACACTACTTTCAAGATTGTTCAATCACAGCAGCATCGGAAGTACCACTCAACGATATTATAAACAACCGTGACGCAACGGCCTGGATTGCAAAATGGGCCATTGAGCTCCTCCCGTTCGACATAACTTATAGGCCACGGCGAGCTATCAAGTCGCAAGTTTTGGCCGACTTCGTCGCAGAATGGACGGAGGCCGAACTCCCTAAAGAGTACAGCACATATTCAAACTGGACCATGCACTTCGACGGTTCCAAAATGTTGGCCGGACTAGGGGCCGATGTCGTTTTGACGTCCCCCACAGGAGACACAGTTCAATATGTACTCCAGATTATGTACACGGACTCCAACAATGCAGCCGAATATGAGGCCGTTTTACATGGTCTCTGGATGGCAGTATCCATGGGAATTCAACGCCTAGAGGTGCGCGGGGATTCGAACCTCGCGATATCCCAAATAAATGGAGACTTCGATGCCAAGGATCCAAAAATGGCAGCTTACCGCAACGCCGTCCTCAAAATGTCAGCTCGGTTTGAGGGGCTCGAATTTCACCATATAGCCCGAGAAAACAATCAGGCGGCAGACGTCCTGGCACGCATCGGCGCAAAACGCAATGCGGTCCCCCCCAACATCTTCCTGGAAAGGCTGTTCAAGCCATCCGTAGTATGGGAAGTGGAACATGGCAATATTAGCCCGGACCCAACCGCATTGTCCGACGCCGAACGATCTGACATAATCGGAGGCTCTGCCAATGAAATCACAACCTCAGCCCACGTACTAATGGTCGTTATCGCCCCGTGGACAGAACCATTCATAGCCTACCTTACTAGGCAGGAACTCCCAGAGGACCAAAATGAGGCACGCTGTATAGTGCGGCGATCTAAAGCCTATAAAGTCCATGAGGGAGAACTTTATAAGAAAAGCACTACCGGAGTCCTTCAAAGGTGCATCTCCAAAGAGGAAGGGCAGAACCTGCTGGCTGAAATTCATGTCGGACTCGGTGGCCATCACGCCGCAGCCCGGTCCCTTGTAAGCAAGGCTTTCCGTACAGGCTTTTATTGGCTGATGGCCCGGCCGGACGCTCAGGACTTGGTCCAATGATGCGTCGGTTGCCAGCTTTTTGCAAACCAAAGCCATATGCCACCCACCGCCCTCCAAACTATCCCCATCACTTGGCCTTTCGCGGTCTGGGGGCTTGACATGATGGGACCCCTTAAAGGCGGAACCCACAAGAAAAAATACTTACTGGTCATGGTGGATAAGTTCACCAAATGGATAGAAGCCAAGCCTGTTAAGATGGCCGAATCCGGACCTGTGATAGACTTTATATCCGCGGTCATACACCGTTATGGCGTCCCCCACAGCATCATCACCGATAACAGCACGAACTTTACGGCCGATGAGGTAAAACTCTGGTGCAAAAACATGGGCATCAAGCTTGATTATGCTTCCATCTATCACCCACAAACTAACGGTCAGGTCGAACGTGCAAATGGTCTCATCATGAGCGGCATCAAACCCAGATTAGTGCGGTCCCTCAAGGAATCTAACACGCACTGGGTAGAGGAGCTCGACTCCGTACTCTGGGGGCTGCGGACCACGCCGAAACGCACCACCGTATACACACCATTTTTTATGGTGTACGGCGCAGAGGCAGTCTTGCCCTGCGATATAATTCATGACTCACCTTGAGTGCGCATGTACGAAGAAAGGGAAGCTGAGCTCGATCGGTAGGACAGTTTGGACACCTTAGAGGAGGAGCGCGACGTGGCAAAAGCCTGTTCCGCATTCTATCAACAGCAGGCTCGAAGATATCAAAGCAGAGAAGTGCGGGCCAAAAACTACAACGTCGGTGAATTAGTTCTACGCTTGCCAGACAAGAAAAAGGGCAAGCTGAAGCCCATGTGGGAAGGTCCCTTCATAATCGACCAAGTCCTGACTGGTGGAGCATACCGCCTGCGAGATGCGTCGGATAACCGACTCGAGCCGAACCCATGGAACGCAGCCCGTCTCCGAAGATTCTATGCCTAGCGCCGGACTCTGTGTTTGTCTCCTTCCTCTGTCCATTTTTTACATTTTCTGTCTTACATTTCTCTCCTTCCCCTCTTTTCTTTTATAGCCCTTAATGGCTCCTCAAGTGACGTGCTACTCACGCTCATTAAACCTGGGGGCTTCTTTAACAGAAGCTTATTCACACGGGCTTCACGCCCACCACATGTGTCAAACTTCCGCATGTACCTTTTCTTCACCATTATATGCATCGATATGACTTAAGTTTTGGCCAAGCTGGGTTGCCTGGCTCTTGTGCTTACCCCTACGTTCCCGATTGTTCGGTTAGGTGGTAAAGGGAGCACCTCTGCGATTGTTACTGCCGGATCATCCGGATGTGTACCTTAGACTGGGTGAAGCCGAAAGCTAGCATTCTTAAGGGAATATTCGGTCGGTGAACTAAAACATGACCATTTTTACTTATTTATATATATGCCCCCAGATGATTTTCCTGCATTTGCAGTCCGGACATGCACTCTAGGGCATGCCTCCCAGAGAAAGGAACCCCTAACGGAACTATTCTCTCTGGAAGATGTTTCTTACTAACCATGTAATATAACATAACTAGTGAAGGAAATATGCCCTAGAGGCAATAATAAAGTTATTATTTATTTCCTTATAATCATGATAAATGTTTATTATTCATGCTAGAATTGTATTAATCGGAAACATAATACATGTGTGAATACATAGACAAACAAAGTGTCACTAGTATGCCTCTACTTGACTAGCTCGTTAATCAAAGATGGTTATGTTTCCTAACCATGAACAATGAGTTGTTATTTGATTAAAGAGGTCACATCATTAGTTGAATGATCTGATTGACATAACCCATTCCATTACCTTAGCACACGATCGTTTAGTATGTTGCTATTGCTTTCTTCATGACTTATACATGTTCCTATGACTATGAGATTATGCAACTCCCGTTTGCCGGAGGAACACTTTGGGTGCTACCAAACGTCACAACATAACTGGGTGATTATAAAGGAGCATTACAGGTGTCTCCAAAGGTAGATGTTGGGTTGGCGTATTTCGAGATTAGGATTTGTCACTCCGATTGTCGGAGAGGTATCTCTGGGCCCTCTCGGTAATACACATCACATAAGCCTTGCAAGCATTACAACTAATATGTTAGTTGTGAGATGATGTATTACGGAACGAGTAAAGAGACTTGCCGGTAATGAGATTGAACTAGGTATTGGATACCGACGATCGAATCTCGGGCAAGTAACATACCGATGACAAAGGGAACAACGTATGTTGTTATGCGGTCTGACCGATAAAGATCTTCGTAGAATATGTAGGAGCCAATATGGGCATCCAGGTCCCGCTATTGGTTATTGACCGGAGACGTGTCTCGGTCATGTATACATTGTTCTCCAACCCGTAGGGTCCGCACGCTTAAGGTTTCGATGACAGTTATATTATGAGTTTATGAGTTTTGATGTACCGAAGGAGTTCGGAGTCCCGGATGAGATCGGGGACATGACGAGGAGTCTCGAAATGGTCGAGACGTAAAGATTGATATATTGGAAGCCTATGTTTGGACATCGGAAGTGTTCCGGGTGAAATCGGGATTTTACCGGATTACCGGGAGGTTACCGGAACCCCCCGGGAGCCATATGGGCCTTCATGGGCCTTAGTGGAAAGGTGAAGGGGCTGCCCACAAGGGCTGCGCGCCTCCCCCCTTCCCCTAGTCCTATTAGGACTAGGAGAGGTGGCCGGCCACCCTTCTTCCCCTTTCCCCCTTGGGAATCCTAGTTGGAATAGGATTGGGGGGGGGAGTCCTACTCCCGGAAGGAGTAGGACTCCTCCTGCGCCTCTCTCCCTGGCCGGCGCCCCCCTCCCCCTTGGCTCCTTTATATACTGAGGTAGAGGCACCCTAGAACACACAAGTTGATCCACGTGATCTGTTCCTTAACCGTGTGCGGTGCCCCCTGCCACCATATTCCTCGATAATACTGTAGCGGAGTTTAGGCGAAGCCCTGCTGCTGTCGTTCATCAAGATCGTCACCACGCCGTCGTGTTGACGGAACTCTTCCCCGACACTTTGCTGGATCAGAGTCCGGGGATCGTCATCGAGCTGAACGTGTGCTCGAACTCGGAGGTGCCGTAGTTTCGGTGCTTGATCGGTTGGATCGTGAAGACGTACTACTACTTCCTCTACGTCGTGTCATCGCTTCCGCAGTCAGTCTGCGTTGGGTATGTAGACAATACTCCCCCCCTCGTTGCTATGCATCACATGATCTTGCATGTTATCAGAGCCAGGTTATTTATGTTGATGTTATATGCACGAGTAGAACACAAGTGAGTTGTGGACGATACAAGTTATACTGCCTACCAGCATGTCATACTTTGGTTCGGCGGTATTGTTGGACGAGACGACCCGGACCAACCTTACGCGTACGCTTACGCGAGACCGGTTCCCTCGACGTGCTTTGCACATAGATGGCTTGCGGGCGACTATCTCTCCAACTTTAGTTGAACCGAGTGTGGCTACGCCCGGTCCTTGCGAAGGTTAAAATGGAGTTTATTTGACAAACTATCGTTGTGGTTTTGATGCGTAGGTGAGATTGGTTCTTACTTTAGCCCATAGCAGCCACGTAAAACATGCAACAACAAAGTAGAGGACGTCTAACTTGTTTTTGCAGGGCATGTTGTGATGTGATATGGTCAAGGCATGATGCTGAATTTTATTGTATGAGATGATCATGTTTTGTAACCAAGTTATCGGCAACTGGCAGGAGCCATATGGTTGTCGCTTTATTGTATGCAATGCAATCGCGATGTAATGCTTTACTTTATTACTAAACGGTAGTGATAGTCGTGGAAGCATAAGATTGGCGAGACAACAACGATGCTACGATGGAGATCAAGGTGTCGCGCCGGTGACGATGGTGATCATGACGGTGCTTCGGAGATGGAGATCACAAGCACAAGATGATGATGGCCATATCATATCACTTATATTGATTGCATGTGATGTTTATCTTTTTATGCATCTTATCTTGCTTTGATTGACGGTAGCATTATAAGATGATCTCTCACTAAATTATCAAGAAGTGTTCTCCCTGAGTATGCACCGTTGCGAAAGTTCTTTGTGCTGAGACACCACGCGATGATCGGGTGTGATAGGCTCTACGTTCAAATACAACGGGTGCAAAACAGTTGCACACGCGGAATACTCAGGTTATACTTGATGAGCCAAGCATATACAGATATGGCCTCGGAACACGGAGACCGAAAGGTCGAGCGTGAATCATATAGTAGATATGATCAACATAATGATGTTCACCGATGAAACTACTCCATCTCACGTGATGATCGGACATGGTTTAGTTGATTTGGATCACGTGATCACTTAGAGGATTAGAGGGATGTCTATCTAAGTGGGAGTTCTTAAGTAATATGATTAATTGAACTAAATTTATCATGGACTTAGTACCTGATAGTATCTTGCTTATTTATGTTGATTGTAGATAGATGGCTCGTGCTGTTGTTCCGCTGAATTTTAATGCGTTCCTTGAGAAAGCAAAGTTGAAAGATGATGGTAGCAATTACACGGACTGGGTCCGTAACTTGAGGATTATCCTCATTGCTGCACAGAAGAATTACGTCCTGGAAGCACCGCTGGGTGCCAGGCCTGCTGCTGGAGCAACACCAGATGTTATGAACGTCTGGCAGAGCAAAGCTGATGACTACTCGATAGTTCAGTGTGCCATGCTTTACGGCTTAGAATCGGGACTTCAACGACGTTTTTGAACGTCATGGAGCGTATGAGATGTTTCAGGAGTTGAAGTTAATATTTCAAGAAAATGCCCGAATTGAGAGATATGAAGTCTCCAATAAGTTCTATAGCTGCAAGATGGAGGAGAACAGTTCTGTCAGTGAGCATATACTCAAAATGTCTGGGTATAATAATCACTTGATTCAATTGGGAGTTAATCTTCCAGATGATTGCGTCATTGACAGAATTCTCCAATCACTGCCACCAAGCTACAAGAGCTTTGTGATGAACTATAATATGCAAGGGATGAACAAGACTATTCCCGAGCTCTTCGCAATGCTGAAAGCTGCGGTGGTAGAAATCAAAAAGGAGCATCAAGTGTTGATGGTAAACAAAACCACTAGTTTCAAGAAAAAGGGCAAAGGGAAGAAGAAGGGGAACTTCAAGAAGAACGGCAAACAAGTTGCTGCTCAAGAGAAGAAACCCAAGTCTGGACCTAAGCCTGAAACTGAGTGCTTCTACTGTAAGCAGACTGGTCACTGGAAGCGGAACTGCCCAAAGTATTTGGCGGATAAGAAGGATGGCAAGGTGAACAAAGGTATATGTGATATACATGTTATTGATGTGTACCTTACTAATGCTCGCAGTAGCACCTGGGTATTTGATACTGGTTCTGTTGCTAATATTTGCAACTCGAAACAGGGGCTACGGATTAAGTGAAGATTGGCTAAGGACGAGGTGACGATGCGCGTGGGAAACGGTTCCAAAGTCGATGTGATCGCGGTCGGCACGCTACCTCTACATCTACCTTCGGGATTAATATTAGACCTAAATAATTGTTATTTGGTGCCAGCGTTGAGCATGAACATTATATCTGGATCTTGTTTAATGCGAGACGGTTATTCATTTAAATCAGAGAATAATGGTTGTTCTATTTATATGAGTAATATCTTTTATGGTCATGCACCCTTGAAGAATGGTCTATTTTTATTGAATCTCGATAGTAGTAATACACATATTCATAATGTTGAAGCCAAAAGATGCAAAGTTGATAATGAAAGTGCAACTTATTTGTGGCACTGTCGTTTAGGTCATATCGGTGTAAAGCGCATGAAGAAACTCCATACTGATGGACTTTTGGAACCACTTGATTATGAATCACTTGGTACTTGTGAACCGTGCCTCATGGGCAAGATGACTAAAACACCGTTCTCCGGTACTATGGAGAGAGCAACAGATTTGTTGGAAATCATACATACCGATGTATGTGGTCCGATGAATATTGAGGCTCGTGGCGGATATCGTTATTTTCTCACCTTCACAGATGATTTGAGCAGATATGGATATATCTACTTAATGAAACATAAGTCTGAAACATTTGAAAAGTTCAAAGAATTTCAGAGTGAAGTTGAAAATCATCGTAACAAGAAAATAAAGTTTCTACGATCTGATCGTGGAGGAGAATATTTGAGTTACGAGTTTGGTGTACATTTGAAAAACTGTGGAATAGTTTCACAACTCACGCCACCCGGAACACCACAGCGTAATGGTGTGTCTGAACGTCGTAATCGTACTTTACTAGATATGGTGCGATCTATGATGTCTCTTATTGATTTACCGCTATCATTTTGGAGTTATGCATTAGAGATAGCTGCATTCACGTTAAATAGGGCACCATCTAAATCCGTTGAGACGACGCCTTATGAACTGTGGTTTGGCAAGAAACCAAAGTTGTCGTTTCTTAAAGTTTGGGGCTGCGATGCTTATGTGAAAAAGCTTCAACCTGATAAGCTCGAACCCAAATCGGAGAAATGTATCTTCATAGGATATCCAAAGGAAACTATTGGATACACCTTCTATCACAGATCCGAAGGCAAGACTTTTGTTGCTAAATTCGGAAACTTTCTTGAGAAGGAGTTTCTCTCGAAAGAAGTGAGTGGGAGGAAAGTAGAACTTGACGAGGTAACTGTACCTGCTCCCTTATTGGAAAGTAGTACATCACAGAAAATTGTTTCTGTGACACCTACACCAGTTAGTGAGGAAGCTAATGATGATGATCATGAAACTTCAGAACAAGATACTACTGAACCTCGTAGGTCAACCAGAGTAAGATCCGCGCCAGAGTGGTACAATAATCCTTTTCTGGAAGTCATGCTACTAGATCATGATGAACCTACGAACTATGAAGAAGCGATGGTGATCCCAGATTCCGCAAAGTGGCTTGAAGCCATGAAATCTGAGATGGGATCCATGTATGAGAACAAAGTATGGACTTTGGTTGACTTGCCCGATGAACGGCAAGCAATTGAGAATAAATGAATCTTCAAGAGGGAGACGGACGCTGATAGTAGTGTTACTATCTACAAAGCTAGAATTGTCGCAAAAGGTTTTCGACAAGTTCAAGGTGTTGACTACGATGAGATTTTCTCACTCGTATCTATGCTTAAGTCTGTCCGAATCATGTTAGCGATTGCCGCATTTTATGATTATGAAATTTGGCAGATGGATGTCAAAACTGCTGAATGGATTTCTGGAAGAAGAGTTGTACATGATGCAACCGGAAGGTTTTGTCGATCCAAAGAGAGCTAACAAAGTGTGCAAGCTCCAGCGATCCATTTATGGACTGGTGCAAGCCTCTCGGAGTTGGAATAAACGTTTTGATAGTGTGATCAAAGCATTTGGTTTTATACAGACTTTCGGAGAAGCCTGTATTTACAATAAAGTGAGTGGGAGCTCTGTAGCATTTCTGATATTATATGTGGATGACATATTACTGATTGGAAATGATATAGAATTTCTGGATAGCATAAAGGGATACTTGAATAAAAGTTTTTCAATGAAAGACCTCGGTGAAGCTGCTTACATATTAGGCATTAAGATCTATAGAGATAGATCAAGACGCTTAATTGGACTTTCACAAAGCACATACCTTGACAAAACTTTGAAGAAGTTCAAAATGGATCAAGCAAAGAAATGATTCTTGCCTGTGTTACAAGGTGTGAAGTTGAGTAAGACTCAATGCCCGACCACTGCAGAAGATAGAGAGAATATGAAAGATGTTCCCTATGCATCAGTCATAGGCTCTATCATGTATGCAATGCTGTGTACCAGACCTGATGTGTGCCTTGCTATAAGTTTAGCAGGGAGGTACCAAAGTAATCTAGGAGTGGATCACTGGACAGCGGTCAAGAACATCCTGAAATACCTGAAAATGACTAAGGATATGTTTCTCGTATATGGAGGTGACAAAGAGCTCACTGTAAAAGGTTACGTTGATGCAAGCTTTGACACTGATCCGGACGATTCTAAATCGCAAACCGGATACGTGTTTACATTAAACAGTGGAGCTATCAGTTGGTGCAGTTCCAAACAAAGCGTCGTAGTGGGATCTACATGTGAAGCGGAGTACATAGCTGCTTCGGAAGTAGCAAATGAAGGAGTCTGGATGAAGGAGTTCATATCCGATCTAGGTGTCATACCTAGTGCATCGGCTCCAATGAAAATCTTTTGTGACAACACTGGTGCAATTGCCTTGGCAAAGGAATCTAGATTTCACAAAAGGACCAAACACATCAAGAGACGCTTCAATTCCATCCGGGATCTAGTCCAGGTGGGAGACATAGAGATTTGCAAGATACGTACGGATCTGAATGTTGCAGACCCGTTGACTAAGCCTCTTCCACGAGCAAAACATGATCAGCACCAAAGCTCCATGGGTGTTAGAATCATTACAGTGTAATCTAGATTATTGACTCTAGTGCAAGTGGGAGACTGAAGGAAATATGCCCTAGAGGCAATAATAAAGTTATTATTTATTTCCTTATAATCATGATAAATGTTTATTATTCATGCTAGAATTGTATTAATCGGAAACATAATACATGTGTGAATACATAGACAAACAAAGTGTCACTAGTATGCCTCTACTTGACTAGCTCGTTAATCAAAGATGGTTATGTTTCCTAACCATGAACAATGAGTTGTTATTTGATTAAAGAGGTCACATCATTAGTTGAATGATCTGATTGACATGACCCATTCCATTAGCTTAGCACACGATCGTTTAGTATGTTGCTATTGCTTTCTTCATGACTTATACATGTTCCTATGACTATGAGATTATGCAACTCCCGTTTGCCGGAGGAACACTTTGGGTGCTACCAAACGTCACAACGTAACTGGGTGATTATAAAGGAGCATTACAGGTGTCTCCAAAGGTAGATGTTGGGTTGGCATATTTCGAGATTAGGATTTGTCACTCCGATTGTCGGACAGGTATCTCTGGGCCCTCTTGGTAATACACATCACATAAGCCTTGCAAGCATTACAACTAATATGTTAGTTGTGAGATGATGTATTACGGAACGAGTAACGAGACTTGCCGGTAACGAGATTGAACTAGGTATTGGATACCGACGATCGAATCTCGGGCAAGTAACATACCGATGACAAAGGGAACAACATATGTTGTTATGCAGTCTGACCGATAAATATCTTCGTAGAATATGTAGGAGCCAATATGGGCATCCAGGTCCCGCTATTGGTTATTGACCGGAGACGTGTCTCGGTCATGTCTACATTGTTCTCCAACCCGTAGGGTCCGCACGCTTAAGGTTTCGATGACAGTTATATTATGAGTTTATGAGTTTTGATGTACCGAAGGAGTTCGGAGTCCCGGATGAGATCGGGGACATGACGAGGAGTCTCGAAATGGTCGAGACGTAAAGATTGATATATTGGAAGCCTATGTTTGGACATCGGAAGTGTTCCGGGTGAAATCGGGATTTTACCGGATTACCGGGAGGTTACCGGAACCCCCCGGGAGCCATATGGGCTTTCATGGGCCTTAGTGGAAAGGTGAAGGGGCTGCCCACAAGGGCTGCGCGCCTCCCCCCTTCCCCAAGTCCTATTAGGACTAGGAGAGGTGGCCGGCCACCCTTCTTCCCCTTTCCCCCTTGGGAATCCTAGTTGGAATAGGATTGGGGGGGGGGGGGGAGTCCTACTCCCGGAAGGAGTAGGACTCCCCCTGCGCCTCTCTCCCTGGCCGGCGCCCCCCTCCCCCCTTGGCTCCTTTATATACTGAGGTAGAGGCACCCTAGAACACACAAGTTGATCCACGTGATCTGTTCCTTAACCGTGTGCGATGCCCCCTGCCACCATATTCCTCGATAATACCGTAGCGGAGTTTAAGCGAAGCCCTGCTGCTGTAGTTCATCAAGATCGTCACCACGCCGTCGTGCTGACAGAACTCTTCCCCGACACTTTGCTAGATCGGAGTCCAGGGATCGTCATCGAGCTGAACGTGTGCTCGAACTCGGAGGTGCCGTAGTCTCGGTGCTTGATCGGTTGGATCGTGAAGACGTACGACTACTTCCTCTACGTCGTGTCATCGCTTCCGCAGTCGGTCTGCGTTGGGTACGTAGACAATACTCTCCCCCTCGTTGCTATGCATCACATGATCTTGCGTGTGCGTAGGAATTTTTTTGAAATTACTACGTTCCCCAACAACTAGTTGGGTACTTGTCTGATAAAGCACTAATGACCCCTACGCCTAGTCTCCATGCATACCCCGATTCTTACATAACCGGTAGGGTCACACTCCGGACCGTCAGGTCCTGAGGTTGAAGCGAAAAGGTCGGCAATGACAAACGATCTACAATCCGGCTTGAAGGCATTACACATGTCAATTAAAAATTACATAGTCACTCTGACTGATTGTATTCCTCTTCAATACCATCTAACAGGCTGTCTAACTTACAGTCCTGCTGGGAATACTTTGCGGCCAATTCTACTTGGCCGTACACTAAGCTTACAGGGATCTCCTTCCCGTCAGGCCCCATAGGTTCGACCTCGGCCATGTGGTTTGGGTCAGACTTCGTGTACCGCGTCTTCACCATGGCCTAGGCCTCCCTAGCGCCTTGTCGGCAGGCCGATATCTTCCACAACCGGAAGCGCCGCCGAGCTCCCTTAAGCTTCTCCGAAAGCTCTCCAAGGCCCTCGGGCATAGAGTGGGAAGGACATAAGGCTTGGGCAACGCCTCGCATCGCCTGCTGAACTCGCTCGTCTAGTTGCGAGAGCTCAAGAAGAAGGTCACCCGTAGAACCGGGCATCTCCTCTGCAGGACGACCCGTTAGCATACCTACACACATTACTCTGTTAGTTGACTTCCTCGCCGAACTCTTTTCTTTCAAAGATTCGCTTAAGCACTTACTAAATATGCCGCGTCGAAGCCGTTGATTCTCCTTAGTGGAGTCCGACAGCTGGCCACGAACATCTTTAAGTTCAACGTCCAGCTTGGTGTTGGCATCCTGAAGATCATTCTTCTCCCGCCTCACCCTTGTCAGCATACTCTCACCGGCCTTTAGCCGGCGTAAGAGTTGTTGCCTCTCCGGATCGAGTCCGGCGCCATCTGCAATATGATTTGTCAGATTTACACCCACGCCGCACTTTTCAAGATACTAATCTTTCGAAGTGTATCTTACCAGAGGGGGTCTCTTTGGGCTCCCCTGCCGCGGCTAGTGCGGCCTCTAGTTGGGCTTTGCACTCTTCCAGCTCCTGGGACAGTACGGTATTCTTCTTTGTAAGAACCTGCATAACAAGTGATCCTTAAATCAGTTACTCTAACTGTTTCAAGTCTCGGGGGCTACTGGTATATATATATTTACCAAAATTTTCTTACCCGTATGTCTTTTACATATTGCTCCGTGGCTCTGGCTAGACCATTTCGAGCGGCACGGAGGTATGCATCTCCTGAATTGAAGGCATCTAATGCCTCTTGGGAAAAACAAGCATCGCCAAGAACTGTCCGGCGACGCCTGTGGGTCATGGCACTCTCCACCTCGGAATTGGTGGCAGACAGCCTATCCGCATCCTCTATCGGAGGAGCGTCCGGTGCGCGCCTTGTGTTCGCTTCCGCTTTCGGGCCAGGCGTTGGAGCCTGGCTGGTGGAGGCGCGATTGGCAACCTCTCCGGATGTAGTCCGGCGAGGTCTCTTCGTCCTGAAGATAGCACGAACGTTAATATGCCCTGAAGGAATAACACCAGGGAAAAAGAGGGTGCGCTATACCTTTGCGCCGGCGTCTCGGCCTGGACTACATTCCTTTTTACCCCACGGGGCCCTGCGGCCCCTCGTTGGCTAGCCGCCGCAGGTTCGGCCTCCCGCCTCGGAAACCTCCCCTGCAAAACAGGGTCATTGTCAGGAAAACTGAAATGCGTGATAATGGATTCCTTCTCAAGGGGATGAGACTCCGCTCTCTATTACCTGGGAGGCCGAGATTAACCCTGGGTAATCAGCCGTAATGGCCACCAAGGTATTGTCCTTGCTTAGCTGATGAAACACCCCGTCGATCAGCTCCACCGATATGTCCGGATCCTCCTCGGAGTCCAGATCGAGGGACCGTTCTGGATCCTCGGGCTGTGGGGGGGCGGCTGTTTATATCCTTTACTTCCTGACACGGTTCCTGCGTTGAAACCGTTAGGCTACATATTTAATCATGGGAATATAAAAAGGATGGGCAAGTACAATTGTCCACTTACCCAACTCGGGGGGTTGTACATAGTAAATCCGCCCTACGGGTTGACGCGGAGGAATTCCCCCTCTTCTCCCTTGTACAAAGAGGATAAGATCTTTACTAGAGCGGCAGCTGAGGCTGGCCCCTTACGACCGTAACGGGTGGCGTCATCCTCCCCGTTAAAATCCCGCATGGGGTGGCCTCTATATTGAAGCGGTTGCACCCCCCGCATGATGCATGCGGCCATGACTCCAATCATGGTTAGTCCGGAATGAGCCAATAGTCTTATCCGTCCCATTAGGTGAAGGACGTCCCTGTCGCCTTCTCTCTGAGAGCTCCGCGGACGCCATCTCAGGCGTTTCTTTAAGGGAGCACTGTTGAATTCGGGGAGACCGACCCGGATAGGATCCGGCAGCGGGGCATCATCTATATAAAACCATTCCGAAGGCCAGTCCTCGCACGCCTTCTTCGGGGTTCCGGATAGATATCCGGTCCCGGCGATACGCCACACTTCGGCTGCGCCCACTTCATATATAGACCCCTCTTGAGAGCGAGGCACCAGGCAGAATAACCTCTTCCATAGCGTGAAATGAGCCTCAACACCCAAGAATAGCTCGCAAAGGACGACGAAGCCCGCAATATGCCGGGCGTTAGATTGTGAAGCTGGAGGCCGTAGAACTCCAGGAGCCCATGGAGAAATGGATGAATTAGAAATCCAAGTCCTCTTATTAGATAAGGGACGAGGCACACCCACTCTCCTTTGGAGGGATTGGGGGTGCTCTCTGCTTGCTCTCCGCCATTATAGGTGGCGAGTCCGGCTCGGACCGGGACCATATAGGCCTGAGGGAGAAATCCCTTGGCCTGAAGCGACACTAGCTCGTTGTGCGGGATGGAGCACCTCTCCCAGTCTCCAGGTTTAGGACTGGAAGGGCGAGAGGAGGAGTTGTGATGGATGGCCATGTTGGAATGGACCTTTGCTGGAGGCGCTCTGATGATTACTCGCGGAGAGGAGAAGTTGTGGTTTGGATCTGAATCCCCATCCCATTAAATAGGCGGCTCGTTTATGCGGCTAGGAGTGTGAATGTAAAAACACCCCGACTTTTCGCATTCGTTTGACACGTGGAAGACGGCCATTATTGGGCGTGGAAGCCAAGGTGCGCTACATTACGAAAATCGTACATTATTCAACAGGTACACGGAATTTGGAGAAGAACCCGCCTTGCAATGCCGAAGACAATCTGCGCGCCGGACTCGTCGTCATTGAAGCTTGGTTCGGGGGCTACTGAGGGAGTCCTGGATTAGGGGGTGTCCGTGTAGCCGGACTATACCTTCAGCCAGACTCTAGGACTATGAAGATACAAGATTGAAGACTTCGTCCCGTGTCCGGATGGGACTTTCCTTGGCGTGGAAGGCAAGCTTGGCAATGCGGATATTTGGATCTCCTACCATTGTAACTGACTTCGTGTAACCCTAACCCTCTCCGGTGTTTATATAAACCGAAGAGGTTTTAGTCCGTAGAACAACTTCATCATACAACAATCATACCATAGGCTAGCTTCTAGGGTTTAGCCTCCTTGATCTCGTGGTAGATCTACTCTTGTACTACCCATATCATCAATAATCAAGCAGGACGTAGGGTTTTACCTCCATCAAGAGGGCCCGAACCTGGGTAAAACATCGTGTTCCTTGCCTCCTGTTACCATCCGGCCTAGACGCACAGTTCGGGACCCCCTACCCGAGATCCGCCGGTTTTGACACTGACAGTCAGGGTCGGGCTATTTTAGGCAAAACAAAGCCGAGCCAATGTCCCACTCGTCATAAGCGGTCATGGCCGCAGCCCACCCACCATTTGTGTCCCACATATCCAAAGAAGTGAGGACCCACGCATCAACAATTGAGCAGGTAACGGTCAACTGCATTGACCCGACGGCAATGCTCCATTTGGGCTTGTGTGAGAATGGTCGAGTGGTGGAGGGAAAAAGTGAGGAAAAATTTATGCTATGGGAAAACCTGAGCATGATACATCCATTTTGCATCATGTTTTCCTATTGTTATTTATGATTTTTTTATCCATAATAATGCTTTTCGGAGTAATTCTAATGCATTTTCTTTCATAATATGCAAGGTATACACAAGGAGGGAGAATTCCAGCAGCTGGAAATCTAGGCCTGGAAAAGCTACGTCAGGCTACCTATTCTGCACAACTCCAAACAAGCTAAAACTTCACGAGGATTTTTTATGGAATATATAAGAATTATTGGAGCAAATAACTACCAGAGGGGGCCCACCAGGTGGACACAACCCACCTAGGCGCGCCAGGGAGCCCAGGCGCGCCCAGGTGGGTTGTGCTCACCCAGGCCCACATCTGGTGCCCATCTGCTGGTATATGGGTTGTTTTGACCTAGAAAAAATCAGTAGAGGACTTTCGGGATGAAGCTCCGCCGCGTCGAGGCGGAACTTGGGCAGGAGCACTTTTGCCCTCTGGCGGAGCGATTCCGCCAGGGGAACTTCCCTCCCAGAGGGGGAAATCATCATCATCATCATCACCAACAACTCTCCCATCTCGGGGAGGGCAATCTCCATCAACATCTTCAACTACACCATCTCCTCTCAAACCCTACTTCATCTCTTGTGTTCAAGCTTGTTACCAGAACTATAGATTGGTACTTGTGGGTGACTAGTAGTGTTGATTACATCTTGTAGTTCATTACTATATGGTTTATTTGGTGGAAGATTATATGTGCAGATCCAACATGCTATTTAATACCCCTCTGATCATGAGCATGTTTATCATTTGTGAGTAGTTACCTTTGTTCTTGAGGTCACAGGAGAAATCATGTTGCAAGTAATCATGTGAAGTTGATATGTGTTTGATATTTTCATAGTATGTATGTTGTGATTCCCTTAGTGGTGTCATGTGAACATAGATTACATGAAACTTCACCATATTTGGGCCTAAGGGAATGCATTGTGGAGTAGCAATTAGATGATGGGTTGCGAGAGTAACAGAATCTTAAACCCCAATTTATGCGCTATTCCGTAAGGGGCCGATTGGATCCAAAAGTTTAATGCTATGGTTAGAATTTATTCTTAATACTTTTCTCGTAGTTGCGGATGCTTGCGGGAGGGTTAATCATAAGTAGGAGGTTTGTTCAAGTAAGAACAACACCTAAACACCGGTCCATCCACATATCAAATTATCAAAGTACCGAACACGAATTAAACCAACATGATGAAAGTGACTAGATGAAATTCCCGTGTACCATCAAGAATGCTTTGCTTATCATAAGAGACCGTTTTGGCCTGTCCTTTGCCTCAAAAGGATTGGGCTACCTTGCTGCACTTTTTTTACTACTATCGTTACTTGCTCGTTACAAATTATCTTGCTATCAAACTACTCTGCTACTTACAATTTCAGCACTAGTAGACATTACCTTACTGAAAACCACTTGTCATTTCCTTCTGCTCCTCGTTGGGTTCGACACTCTTACTTATCGAAAAGAGCTACAATTGATCCCCTATACTTTTGGGTCATCAGGGAACTTCCCTCCCGGAGGGGGAAATCATCATCATCATCACCAACAACTCTCCCATCCCGGGGAGGGCAATCTCCATCAACATCTTCAACAACGCCATCTCATCTGAAACCCTAGTTCATCTCTTGTGTTCAATCTTGTTACCAGAACTATAGATTGGTGCTTGTGGGTGACTAGTAGTGTTGATTACATCCTGTAGTTGATTACTATATGGTTTATTTGGTGGAAGATTATATGTTCAGATCCAATATGCTATTTAATACCCCTCTGATCTTGAGCATGATTATCATTTCCGAGTAGTTACTTTTGTTCTTGAGGTCACTGGAGAAATCATGTTGCAAGTAATCATATGAACTTGATATGTGTTCGATATTTTCATAGTATGTATGTTGTGATTCCCTTAGTGGTGTCATGTGAACGTCGACTACATGACACTTCACCATATTTGGGCCTAAGGGAATGCATTGTGGAGTAGCAATTAGATGATGGGTTGCGAGAGTTACAGAATCTTAAACCCCAGTTTATGCGCTATTCCGTAAGGGATCGATTGGATCCAAAAGTTTAATGCTATGGTTAGAATTTATTCTTAATACTTTTCTCATAGTTGCGGATGCTTGCGGGAGGGTTAATCATAAGTAGGAGGTTTGTTCAAGTAAGAACAACACCTAAGCACTGGTCCACCCACATATCAAATTATGAAAGTACCGAACATGAGTTAAACCAACATGATGAAAGTGACTAGATGAAAATCCTGTGTACCCTCAAAAACGCTTTGCTTATCATAAGAGACCGTTTTGGCCTGTCCTTTGCCTCATAAGGATTGGGCTACCTTGCTGCACCTTTGCTACTATTATCGTTACTTGCTCGTTACAAATTATCTTGCTATCAAACTACTCTGTTACTTACAATTTCAGCACTTGCAGACATTACCTTGCTGAAAACCACTTGTCGTTTCCTTCTTCTTCTCGTCGGGTTCAACACTCTTACTTATCGAAAAGAGATACAATTGATCCCCTATACTTGTGGGTCATCAATGCTATTTTCGGGCACCATTGTCGGAGAGTGAAGCGCCTTTGGTAAGTAAACATTTATATAGTGTGTTGAAATTTATTGGCACTTGTTACTATGGAAAACAATCTTTTCAGGGGTTTGTTCAGGGTATCTTCACCTCGACCAAAACCACAACTAGTTACCCCTCAACCTACTACACCTACTAAAAATATTGCATATGAAATTCCTTCGGGTATGGTAGAACAACAGCTAGCTAATCCTTATGTAGGAGATGGAACCGAACATCTTGATGTGTACTTGATATATGTAGAGCACTTGATATATGTAGAACAAATTTGTGGATTGTTCAAGCTTGCAGGTTTACCAGGGGATGAAGTTATGAAAAAGGTTTTCCCCTTATATTTGAAGGGAAAAGCATTTGCATGGTATAGGCTATGCGATGATATTGGATCTTGGAATTGGAATCGTTTGAAATTGGAGTTTCACCAAAAAATTATCCTATCACTACAGGAATCGGGCACTTTGCCGTCTAGCATGGCAGACGGCAAAGGCACGCCCGGCGGATGGCAATAAGTCCAGCTGAATAGGCTACAACGAAGGGCTCTTTGCCGCCCGCTAGCAGAGGGCAAAGGACCTGGACGACACACGTGACAGCTTAGGGCCATTAAGGGGTTAACGGTGTGTTTTGTTGTCCGCTAGTAGACGGCAAAGATGCAAAGTTCTTTGCCGTCGGCCAGCAGATGACAAAGAAACCATATAGGTCAACCAACTGCCCCCTAGGTTGCACAGGTAACTGCCATGTGGCAGCTTTGCTATCTTCCAGCAGACGGCAAAGTGTCTATATAGCCCCTGTTTTTCTTAAATTCATTCAATTTCACAGAATTTCATATATATATATATATACACACAGATTTCAAAATAATTTCAACAAGCATACCAACAATAGGTTTCCAACAACATAAGAAACATACAAGTTTCCAACAACATATCCAACATACAATGATTTCCAACAAGAAGTTTCCAACAACATATCCATATATACATACATATCCAAAAGAAGTTTCAAACAACATATCTATATATACATACATATCCAAAAGAAGTTTCCATAAACAAAAAGGAAGCACAAGGAGAAGAGTACACTCCATCAATGCAAGCTTCCTCATCTAAAGCAAATCTGCAAATTGGGAAAGATGAAAGTTAGAACAAGAAGAATAAGAAGAAGACTAGCTAGAAGAAAAATAAGAAAGGGAAGAAGAAAAAGAAGAAGAATTTATCTTCTCTTTATTTTTATCCTCTTCTTTATCTTCTTCTTCTAAGTAAGCTAGGTAAAAATGCTAAGTGTGTAGGTCATTTTAGAGCTAAGCTAGGTAAATAGGTCATTTTGGAGCTAACCTAGGTAAAATGGATCATATTGGAGCTAAACTAGGTAAACTTGGTCATTTTGGAGCTAATTAGGCTTATTATGTCATTTTCGAGGAAAATAAGCTAACTATATGACATATACGAGGTTACCGAGATTGTTATGCCATTTCAAACCTAAGTAAGCTAATTATGTCATTTTTTGCATAAGTAAGCCAAGTTTATGTCATTATTGAGCAAACCTAGGTAACTAAGCATATTAGAGATAACTTAGCATATTAGAGCTAACTTAGGTTATTTTGGAGGAAACAAAGCTAAGTATAGATCATTTTGGAGATCTGACATACCTGACATACTTCACTCCTCCTTCTTCTCCTTCTCCGTCTCCTTCATCATCGTGATGCACTTCGAGCGGCGAGGCAGTGGGATGTACTCTTCTACCACAATTGGCATGGTCATGTCGCCCGGCTGTGGGATCGCGGGCGCCACCACCATCGCGAGGTCATTGTCAGGCACCACCACCATCGTGAGGCCATATTCAGGCAGCACCATCACTAGGTCATCCTCAGCCACCACCATCTCTTGCCCATCGTCAGCCACCACCATCGCTTGGCCATCGTCAGCCACCACCATTGCGAGATCATCATTAGACAGTATAGGCTGCACCTCCTCATCCCACTCCGCTCCTCTTCTTCCCCACTCCATTTCGGATCATCCTCGCCGCTGCTTTCGTTGTAGCCAGACTCGTCACTGCTTTTGCTGTAGCTAGATTCGCTGCCGCTGCTCCGATTTCCTGACCAAATGCAACAAAGGTTTTTTAACAATCAGTGTGAGAAAAAGCCAAATGGAGAGGAAGAAGAGGCAGAGCGTACTGGCATCGTTGTCGTCCTAGTAGCGTAATGCGGCACATAGTCATGTTGAACACCTTCACGGTGAGCATGGCGTTGCCGTCATACCTGAAGACAAGGAAGTACCCGTGCCGCGGGTCATAGGCACGGACGAACTACTCCCAGCCATGACACAGGTACATGTGGTCGTTCCTGATCACCACCTCCACGTCCCAAAGCCTGCGATGCCTGCTGCCGGCCTGTCGCAGCTTCACATTCTTTGGCCGATGGCCGTCCAGCATCTTCATAAAGGTGTCAGGAAGCCTCTGCAACATGGGTCAAGGAGTAATGTAGCAAACAGCAAAGTTATGATAAAGAGATGGGTGAAGGGGAGATCTCTCCTTTTATATACCTGCCTCTTGGAGGAATTCTCAAGTATGATCGTGAAGAACTCGAAACCTTCCAAGTCATACTCCAGTGTGGCAGAGTGCAGCCTGCGGTGGCGGCCTCCCCCATCTCTAATAAGCAGCAGAAGAGACCAATTACTACCCTTACAACATTATCATATATAACATTACAGTAGCAGAAGTTTTGAGCAGAAGATAATCAACTATAATTAATTAATTTGGTAGGTTAGTTGGCAATAGTTGGAACAGAGCCAAGTTTTTAGACATGAAAGAAAACGGAGGAAAAAAAGCATGCGGGCAGCGGTTCAAGGATGTCTCGCTTCCCGGTGAGAACGTCTGCTTAATCTATGAATGAAATCTATACTTAATTATTGAATTTTAGTTGCAAAAATTAGATAGTGCTAGTGATTTTTAGCTGCATATTTTGAAAAATCAAAGTGTATCTTGGCTTAGCGCCGAAGTCTGGCTTTAATTTGCATACTGTATTCAATCTGAACTGTTTGCGTTGAAGAGATGCACAAATTCTGTGTTGAACAGCTTGCACGCTTCGCGGTGAGCCTCCGCACCGGACTGCACTCGCACGCCTCCCATTCAGTCAAGCAGTTGTTGATGACCCACAAGTATAGGGGATCTATCATAGTCCTTTCGATAAGTAGGAGTGTCGAACCCAACGAGGAGCAGAAGGAAATGATAAGTGGTTTCCACCAAAGTATTCTCTGCAAGCACTAAAATTATAGGTAATAGATAGTTTTGTGATAAGATAATTTGTAACGAGCAACAAGTAACAAAATTAAATAAAGTGCAAAAACGTGGCCCAATCCTTTTTTTAGAAAAGTACAAGCCTGAACAAACTCTTATATGAAGGAAAGCGCTCCCGAGGACACATGGGAATTATCGTCAAGCTAGTTTTCACCACGTTCATATGATTCGCGTTTGGTACTCTGATAATTTGATATGTGGGTGGACCGGTGCTTGGGTGCTGTCCTTAATTGTACAAGCATCCCACTTATGATTAACTCCTATTGCAAGCATCCGCAACTACAAAAGAAGTATTAAGGTAAACCTAACCATAGCATGAAACATATGGATCCAAATCAGCCCCTTTCGTAGCAACGCATAAACTAGGGTTTAAGCTTATGTCACTCTACCAACCCATCATCTACTTATTACTTCCCAATGCCTTCCTCTCGGCCCAAATAATGGTGAAGTGTCATGTAGTCGACATTCACATAACACCACTAGAGGAGAGACAACATACATCTCATCAAAATATCGAACGAATACCAAATTCACATGACTACTAATAGCAAGACTTCTCCCATGTCCTCAGGAACAAACGTAACTACTCAAAAAGCATATTCATGTTCATAATCAGAGGGGTATTAATATGCATATAGGATCTGAACATATGATCTTCCACCAAATAAACCGACTAGCATCAACTACAAGGAGTAATTAACACTACTAGCAACATACAGGTACCAATCCCAGACTTAGAGACAAGAACTAGATACAAGAGATGAACTAGGGTTTGAGAGGAGATGGTGCTGGTGAAGATGTTGATGGATATTGGCCCCCTCCCGATGAGAGGAGCGTTGGTGATGATGATGGCGATGATTTCCCCCTCCCGGAGGGAAGTGTCGCCGGCAGAATAGCTCCGCCGAAGCCCTAGGTTGGTTCCGCCAAGGTTCCGCCTCGTGGCAGCGGAGTCTCGTCCCGAAAGCTTGCTTATGATTTTTTTCCTCAACAAAAGACACCATATAGCAGAAGATGGGGATCAGAGGGCCACCAGGGGGCCCACGAGGCAGGGGGCGCGCCCAGGGGGTAGGGCGCGCCCCCCACCTAAAGGAAATATGCCCTAGAGGCAATAATAAAGTTATTATTTATTTCCTTATTTCATGATAAATGTTTATTATTCATGCTAGAATTGTATTAACCGGAAACATAATACATGCGTGAATACATAGACAAATAGAGTGTCACTAGTATGCCTCTACTTGACTAGCTCGTTGATCAAAGATGGTTAAGTTTCCTAACCATATACATGAGTTGTCATTTGATTAATGGGATCACATCATTAGGAGAATGATGTGATTGACTTGACACATTCCGTTAGCTTAGCACTTGATCGTCTAGTTTGTTGCTATTGCTTTCTTCAGGACTTATATATGTTCCTATGACTATGAGATTATGCAACTCCCGTTTACCGGAGGAACACTTTCTGTGCCACCAAACGTCACAACATAATTGGGTGATTATAAAGGTGCTCTACAGGTGTCTCCAAAGGTACTTGTTGGGTTGGCGTATTTCAAGATTAGGATTTGTCACTCCGATTGTCGGAGAGGTATCTCTGGGCCCACTCGGTAATGCACATCACTATAAGCCTTGCAAGCATTGCAACTAATGAGTTAGTTGCGAGATAATGTATTAGGGAATGAGTAAAGAGACTTGCCGGTAACGAGATTGAACTAGGTATTGAGATACCGACGATCGAATCTCGGGCAAGTAACATACTGATGACAAAGGGAACAACGTATGTTGTTATGCGGTATGACCGATAAAGATCTTCGTAGAATATGTAGGAGCCAATATGGGCTTCTAGGGCCCGCTATTGGTTATTGACCAGAGAGGTGTCTCGGTCATGTCTACATAGTTCTCGAACCCGTAGGGTCCGCACGCTTAATGTTCATTGACGATACAGTACTATATGACTTATGTATGTTGATGACCGAAAGTTGTTCGGAGTCCGGGATGAGATCACGGACATTACGAGGAACTCCGGAATGGTCCGGAGACAAAGTTTGAAATATGGGATAGTAGTGTTTGATCTCTGGAAGGGTTCCGGATGTTTCCCGAAATGTTTGGGCACGAGAACACTTTATCTGCGCCAAAGGGGAAAGCCCACAAGGCTTTTGGAAAGTGCAAAAGGAAGTTTTGCGGAGACCAGAGGCTAGACGCCATGAAACCTGGCGTCTAGGGGGTAGACACCGGGAACCCTGGCGTCTAGCCCTGGAGTCCGAGAAGGACTCTTGCCTTTCGGGTGAAACCGACTTTGAGGAGGATTTTACTCCAAGTTTCGACCCCAGGGCTCAACATATAAATAGAGGGGTAGGGCTAGCACCAAAGACACATCAAGAAACACCAAGCCGTGTGCCGGCAACCCCGTCCCCTCTAGTTTATCCTCCGTCATAGTTTTCGTAGTGCTTAGGCAAAGCCCTGCGGAGATTGTTCTTCACCAACACCGTCACCACGCCGTCGTGCTGCCGGAACTCATCTACTACTTCGCCCCTTTTGCTGGATCGAGAAGGCAAGGACGTCACCGAGCCGAACGTGTGCAGAACTCAGAGGTGTCGTGCTTTCGGTACTTGGATTGGTCGGACGTGAAGAAGTACGACTACATCAACCGCGTTGATATAACGCTTCCACGAACGATCTACAAGGGTACGTAGACAACACTCTCCCCTCTCGTTGCTATGCATCACCATGATCTTGCATGTGCGTAGGAAATTTTTTGAAATTACTACGTTCCCCAACAGTGGCATCCGAGCTAGGTTTATGCGTAGATGCTATATGCATGAGTAGAAGACAAGTGAGTTGTTGGCGATACAAGTCATGCTTCTTACCAGCATGTCATACTTTGGTTCGGCGGTATTGTTGGATGAAGCGGCCCGGAGCGACATTACGCGTACGCTTAAACGAGACTGGTTCTACCGATGTGCTTTGCACACAGGTGGCTGGCGGGTGTCAGTTTCTCCAACTTTAGTTGAACCAAGTGTGGCTACGCCCGGTCCTTGCGAAGGTTAAAACAACACTAACTTGACAAACTATCGTTGTGGTTTTGATGCATAGGTAAGAATGGTTCTTGCTTAAGCTCGTAGCAGCCACGTAAAACTTGCAACAACATAGTAGAGGGCGTCTAACTTGTTTTTGCAGGGCATGTTGTGATGTGATATGGTCAAGACATGATGCTAAATTTTATTGTATGAGATGATCATGTTTTGTAACCGAGTTATCGGCAACTGGCAGGAGCCATATGGTTGTCTCTTTATTGTATGCAATGCACTTGCGCTGTAATGCTTTACTTTATCACTAAGCGGTAGCGATAGTCATGGAAGCATAAGATTGGCGAGACGACAACGATGCTACAATGGAGATCAAGGTGTCGCGCCGGTGACGATGGTGATCATGACGGTGCTTCGGAGATGGAGATCACAAGCACAAGATGATGATGGCCATATCATATCACTTATATTGATTGCATGTGATGTTTATCTTTTATGCATCTTATCTTGCTTTGATTGACGGTACAACTATAAGATGATCTCTCACTAAATTTCAAGATAAAAGTGTTCTCCCTGAGTATGCACCGTTGCAAAAGTTTGTCGTGCCCAGACACCACGTGATGATCGGGTGTCATAAGCTCTACGTCCATCTACAACGGGTGCAAGCCAGTTTTGCACACGCAGAATACCCAGGTTAAACTTGACGAGCCTAGCATATGTAGATATGGCCTCGGAACAATGAGACCGAAAGGTCGAGCGTGAATCATATAGTAGATATGATCAACATATTGATGTTCACCATTGAAAACTACTCCATTTCACGTGATGATCGGTTATGGTTTAGTTGATTTGGATCACGTGATCACTTAGAAGATTAGAGGGATGTCTTTCTAAGTGGGAGTTCTTAAGTAATATGATTAATTGAACTTAAATTTATCATGAACTTAGTCCTGGTAGTATTAGCATATCTATGTTGTAGATCAATAGCTCGCGTTTAGCTCCCCTGTTTTATTTTTGATATGTTCCTAGAGAAAACTAAGTTGAAAAATGTTAGTAGCAATGATGCAGATTGGATCCGTGATCTGAGGATTATCCTCATTGCTACACGGAAGAATTATGTCCTTGATGCACCGCTAGGTGACAGACCTATTGCACGAGCAGATGCAGACGTCATGAATGTTTGGCTAGCTCAATATGATGACTACTTGATAGTTTAGTGCACCATGCTTAACGGCTTAGAATCGGGACTTCAAAGACGTTTTGAATGTCATGGATCATATGAGATGTTCCAGGAGTTGAAGTTAATATTTCAAGCAAATACCCGAGTTGAGAGATATGAAGTCTCCAACAAGTTGTATAGCTAAAAGATGGAGGAGAATAGCTCAAGCAGTGAGCATGTGTTCAGATTGTCTGGGTACTACAATCGCTTGAATCAAGTGGGAGTTAATCTTCAAGCAGTGATGGCTCCACGACTATGTCCTTTCTCTAGGACATCTGCTGTGACAAAACCACGACAGTTGGCGCCCACCGTGGGGCTATCGCACGATGGTTTCAAGTTCTTGGAGGGCCGCTTTGAAGGACTCAAGGGCTACGCTCTGGGCCGGATGACTAAGAGTCGTCGCGGCAAGCTCTACATCGATGATGCAGGCTGGGGCCCCGAGGCCGGCTCGGTTGAGTACGGGTACCGGGTCCCCTTTGGTGGCATACACATTTTCATCGGCAAGATTGGTGAACCGGGCCCTGAGCCGCACATCTGCACCGACCTCATCGAAACGGCTCAGCGTGCGCGGTCCGCCCGGGTTAAACCGGCCGTGAAGCATGCCTTCGTGGGAATCATCCATGGAGGAAGTTACAAGGATGGATCAGAATCTCGCGGTGAGATCGTCGTTTATTCCGGCGACGAGTCATCAACCGGAGAAACCGAATCTCCATATCAGCTACAAGATGGCCAGATTGGGGGCTGTTCTGATGGCGACAGTATTCCGGACCCCTTTGATCAACCCAACCGAGTTGGAATATTCATGGCTGGCACACAAGCAGCGCTTCATTCTCCGACCGCTGCGCCAATAACCTCCGGTTCAGTAGCGGCGACAGCTGCCGGGTAGGAAGCTCTGCACGCCCGCCGGCTCAAGTGCTATCAGATCTATTTGATGCATTGGCTGCGCTTATGGCAGAAGCTAATCCGGCGGATCAGGAAGTCCACAATGCGGAGATTGCAAAGGTGAAGGAACAGATCACCCAGGCCAAGGCAGACCTGGCAGCTGAGAATGCCAGGATGACCACAGAGCGGGCCGCTTTAGACGCACAAGCCTACAGGCTCATGTTGGACTAGAACACGTCGCATGAAGTCATGAGGAGGAAGTACCGATCCCATTTGCCTTCAGTTTTCGAGGCCAGAGACCTTTTCAACACCCCAGGAGCAGGAATCAGTAATCCGCTGGAGGGGAACCGGGCGGAAACTCCTGGGACCGGTGCGCCGGTTCAGCCCGGTCTGACGGATCTGCCTCGTCAAAACACTGTTATACCTCAGGCTGTTTCAACACCTCCGGGTCACTACTCCAACCCAATGGACAATCTTGTTGCCACTGCTGCACGGCTGGAGGCCATTCCATTTGAAGGCGACTCACGACAGGCGATAGAGACGCGACAGGTCAAGGAGCTTCTTAGGGCAGTTTTGGACCAACAGGAAGCATATTCATACAGCCGCGACCGGATCCACTTGACCCCTCGCCCAAGCCGGAGCTATAGCAGGCGTATGGATGAACCGGCAGTGTCAAGCAATGAACAACGTGGAGCACCCCACGGCAACAACCCGGCGAGTTGTGCTGCTAACGCTCAGGAGGTGGTGGACCGGGCCCGAGCACGCAGGGAGGCCGAGTTAGCCGCACAATATTAGGCTCGGCAGCTTACGCCGGTTCGTCCAACTATCTCGGTCGAACCCGGTGTCACTTCTAGTTCTTTGGGGGTGCCTTGCCTTGTCCCCGCTTTACGCAATGTGCGCCTGCCCAAGGATTTCAAGGGCCCGCGCAAGGTACCAAATTACACGGCGGATCAACCCTAGAGACATGGGTGGAGAGCTATGAGATGGCCATGGAGATGCTTGATGTGGATGATGCGGCATGTGCGAAGTACTTCACCATGATGCTTGAAGGAACGGCCCGCACTTGGTTAAAAAGCTTACCGGCCAATTCTATCAGTCCATGGGCCCAATTACGAGCCTGGTTTATCAGTAATTTCAAGGATACATGTAAGCAACCCATGTCGATAGTAGACTTAGCTGCCTGTGTCCAGGAGGAAGGAGAATCGACGACTCATTGGGTGCACCGGGTCTCACAAGTGTTGCATTCATCAGACCACATCAACGCTGACACCGCAGTCTTAACCCTGGAAGGCAACTGCCGGTTTGGGCCCCTGAAGCTGAAGTTGGGATGGATGAAGCGCCATTGCACTGACATGGGGACCCTCATGGCTGCTTTGGTAAAGTATGCTGATTCTGATAGTACCAAGGATCCCGAATCTGATGATGACAAGGCAGGGAAGGGAAAGAGGAACAGCAACTCCAGAGGTCAGCAGCATCACTTGGCAGGCAATGGTGGTGGAGGCAAGCGTAAAGCGGATGGTAAAATGGACTTTGTGGCTAATACCAACGCGCAGGACAAGGGCCGGCGACGCAGGGGTAAACCGCCAAATCGCAGTGGGGCACCCAACCCTAACCCGGACCGCCTAAATTATCTATTGAGCCAGCCCTGTCCAAGACATGGGACGAAGGAGGTGCCAGCAAACCACCTTTGGAAGGATTGCTTCATTATGTAGGAGTTCAAGAATTCTAATGCTTTCCGGTATGATCACGGCTCCGGCGGTGGCTCAGGATCCGGGCCGGGTTACGGTGGAGGAAATTCCGGTTCAAGATTTAATGGTAATCCGGACGGACATAATAATCAAAATAATCAGAGCAACCAGGGTGGTTACAACCAACAACAACAACAGTCAGGTTACCAGAGCAACCCAAAGTAGTTGAATAGTGGGTAGTACCATGTCTTCACCACTAGCTTGGACAAGCGAGACCAGAAGGTTCAGAGGCGGGCAGTCAACTCTGTTGAACCGGCCGTGCCCCGTTATCGACGCTGGTCTGAACAGCCAATCATATGGAGCAGAGAGGATCACCCTCCCCAGGTTGATACTCTGGGTCAGTTGGCTCTGGTGGAGGCGCCTCAGGTGGGAGGTTACAAGTTCACCAAAGTGCTCATGGATGGAGGGATCAGCATTAATATCTTGTACTATGAGACCTTCCGTCGTATGGGACTAATAGATAAAAATCTCAAACCGTCTAATACGGTGTTCCATGGTGTGGTACCTGGCAAGTCAGCATATCCTGTTGGTAAGATAGCTCTGGAAGTGGCCTTTGGAGATGATCATGATTCCAGGTCGGAGACATTGACGTTTGAAGTGGTGAAAATCCAAAGTCCATATCACGCCCTGTTTGGGCGACTGGCCTATGCCAAGTTTATGGCACGACCCTGTTATGTGTATTTGCAGCTCAAGATGCCGGGTCACAAGGGGACAATAACGGTTCACGAAAGCCGTAAAATTGCTTTGGAGTGCGAGGAAGGAGATGCAGCCTACGCAGAGTCGGTTTGTGCCACCGAGGAGCTGAAGTATTATAAGGACAATGTTGATCCGGCGGACATGACTCCATTAAAGAAGCCAACTACGGAGCATGATCCGGCCCTGAAGTTCAAATCGGCTGCAGAAACTAAGCTTGTTGACTTCGTACCTGGCGATTCGTCCAAGCAGTTTAGCATAAGTGCCAACTTGGATCTGAAATAGGAAAGCGCGCTCATCGAGTTCATCCGTGAGAATCGGGACATTTTTGCATGGAAGCCCTCTGACATGCCAGGTGTACCGAGGCAACTCGCTGAGCACACCCTTAATGTGGATCCTAAATACAAACCAGTGAAACAGTTCCTCTATCGGTTTAACAAAGAGAGACGCAAGGCGATTGGAGAAGAGGTAGCCAGGCTCTTAGCGGCTGGCTTTATTGTTGAAGATTTTCACCCTGAGTGGCTTGCCAATCCGGTGCTGGTCCTTAAGAAAAACGGCACCTGGCGCATGTGTGTGGATTATACAGATCTTAATAAGGCTTGTCCAGCAGATCCTTTTGCCCTCCCCCATATTGATCAAATTATTGATGCTACGGCGGGTTGCGAGCGTTTAAGTTTTTTGGATGCATATTCTGGCTATCATCAGATCAAAATGGCAGTTAAGGACCAGGAGAAGACGGCATTCATAACTCCCTTTGGAGCCTTCTGCTATGTGTCTATGCCCTTTGGGCTCAAGAGTGCCCAGGCAACTTATCAACGGTGTGTACAAAATTGTCTTCACAAGCAAATTGGCTGTAATGTACATGCTTATGTGGATGATATCGTGGTTAAGTCTAGGGAGAAGGAGACTTTGGTTGACGACTTGAAGGAAACCTTTGATAACCTAAGGACGTACAAGATGATGCTTAATCCGGCCAAGTGTGTCTTTGGTGTACCGGCAGGCAAGTTATTGGGTTTTCTGGTGTCCAACAGGGGAATTGAGGCTAATCCGGAGAAGATCACAGCCATCACCTCCCTAGCTAAACCGAAGTGTATTAATGATGTTCAACGCCTAGCAGGCCGGATTGCCGCGTTAAGCCGGTTTATCAGCCGCCTTGGTGAGAAGGCAATCCCTTTGTATCAGATGTTGAAGAAGACGGATCAATTCGTCTGGAGTTCCGCTGCTGATGAAGCATTTGAGGACTTAAAGTGGCAATTGATCAATCCGCCTGTGCTCGCCGCTCCCATTAACAAGGAGCCGTTACTTCTATATGTTGCTGCTAATGCTCGTGCGGTCAGCGTGGCTATTGTGGTGGAGCGAAAGGAGGCAGGTAAGGAGCATCCGATTTAATGTCCGGTCTATTATATCAGCGAGGTACTCATTGAGTCCAAGCAAAGGTATCCACATTGGCAGAACTGGTGTACGGAGTTTTTATGGCAAGCCGGAAGCTTAAGCAATACTTCCAAGGGCACCCAATTACGGTGGTCAGTTCTGCTCCTTTGGGGGATATCATCCAGAATCGGGAAGCGACTGGCCGGATTGCCAAGTGGGCTATAGAGCTTGGGCCGCACGGATTGAGGTATGTGCCTCGGACGGCGGTTAAGTCTCAAGCACTTGTTGATTTCATCAATGATTGGACGGAACTGCAAGCACCTGAAGAAAAGCCGGATCACACATATTGGACCATCCATTTTGACGGATCCAGGCAATTGGAAGGCTCGGGGCTGGAGTCATATTAACTTCCCCACGAGGTGATAAGTTTTGTTACGTTCTCCGCTTAATGTTCCCTTGTACTAACAATGTAGTTGAGTATGAAGCCTTGCTCCATGGTCTCCGGATGGCTAAGGAGATGAATCTAAGTCGAGTTAAGTGCTTCGGTGACTCAGACCTCGTGGCTCAACAAGTATCTGGCACTTGGGATTCCAAGGACCCACTCATGGCAGCGTATCGTCGTGAGGTGGATATTGTTGCAGGTCACTTTAAAGGCTATCAGGTGGACCACGTGGATCGACGGAAGAATGAAGCGGCGGACGCTTTAAGCCGGCTGGGCTCTCAGCACAAACCGGTCCCGCCCAATGTTTTTCTGGATGTGCTGCACAACCCGTCGGTCAAGCTCCCTGGTGAAGCGGATTTGGCTATTCCTGGTCCGGAGGCTCAATTGGTGGCAGCTCTTCATGTCATTCCGGATTGGACGCTTCCTTACCTGGCGTACATGAACCGGGGCGAGTTACCAGAGGATGAGACTCTGGCCCGACAGATAATCCGGCGGTCCAAGTCCATGACTATTGTCAATGGCGAGTTGCATCATTGCAGTGTGTCAGGGGCGTTTCAACGTTGTGTGTCTCCTGAAGAAGGCTGTGAAATTTTGTGTGAGATCCACGAAGGAGATTGTGGTCACCACGCCGGTTCAAAATCTTTGGTAGCTAAAGCGTTTCGCCATGGCTTCTATTGGTTAACTGCTCATGCTGATGCGGAGGATCTGGTCAGATGATGTGACGGTTGCCAAAAGTTTTCAAGACGTGCTCATGTGCCGGCTCAAGAATTGAGAATGATTCCAATTACTTGGCCGTTTGCGACTTGGGGGCTGGATATGGTTGGGCCTTTCAAAAGGTCCAAAGATAAGAAGACTCACCTCTTGGTGGCGGTTGACAAGTTTACAAAGTGGGTGGAAGCAGAACCTGTTAGCAAGTGTGATGCGGCCAGGGCGGTTCAGTTCATCAAAAAAGTGATTTTCCAGTTTGGCTTTCCACACAGTATCATCACGGATAATGGTACCAATTTGTCCAAGGGTGCCATGAAGGAGTTCTGCGAACGGGAGCACATCCGGCTTGACGTTTCATCAGTGGCACACCCACAGTCCAATGGTCAAGCAGAAAGGGCTAATCAAGAGATCTTGAGAGGCATCAAGCCCCGGTTATGGTTCCTTTGCAGAGAACGCCGGGTTGTTGGGTAGAAGAGTTACCATCTGTGTTATGGAGCATCAATACTACACCCAACAGATCAACAGGATACACGTCGTTCTTCATGGTCTACGGAGCGGAGGCATTTCTCCCGAGTGATATCCGTCATGACTCACCTCGTGTGGTGGCTTATGTTGAAGCGGACAACGAGACAGCACGGCAAGACGCTTTGGACCTGTTGGATGAAGAACGTGACATAGCAGCCGCCCGCTCGGTGATTTACCAACAGGATCTTTGTCGTTATCACAGTCGCCGAGTTAGGAAGGAGATTTGGTGCTTCGTCTCATTCAAGACCAGACTGATATGCATAAGCTATCCCCACCTTGGGAGGGACCTTTTGTGGTCAGCAAGAATCTGCACAACGGGTCATACTATCTGATCGATATTCGAGAGCATAAAGACTCACGTACATCAGAGGAAGAGACCAACAGGCCGTGGAACATAGCTCATCTTCGGCCATACTATACCTGAGCCATTGGCTCTACGTATGTACATATTACAACAATGTATATATTATGATTAAATATAATAAACCGGAGCCTCGGCTAAAGCGGGGTATCTGTTCTTTTACATCATGTGTGGTTACACGGAGTTGTTCTAAAGCGGCCTCCGGTTTACCCCTTGAGTTGGCTTTTCAAAAGCATCATGTTATATCACTTGGGGGCTTGGTCGTGTCCGAACCAATGCAACACCTCTTGATAGGCGAGAGCCACCAGATCACTTGGGGACTTGGTCACGTCTGAACCAGTCACGCCTCTTGATCGGCCTAAGGCCACAGAATCACTTGGGGGCTTGGTCGAACCCAAACCATTGCCACGCCTCTTGATCGGCATAAATGCCACGGTTTCATTTGGGGACCTGGCTGACTTGAACCATAGCTACACCTATCGGGAGCTTGGTCATGTCCAACCATGGTAACGCCATCTGATCGGCTCAAATAAGCCTCTTTTTGCAAACGGTTTTATCATTGCCTTTGCTTCACAATTTTTTTTGATAGATATTTCTTTCTTTTTGTTGCGTTTTTTAAACCGACAAAATTTTAAACTGGTTCACACAGTCAATTGACGGAACACGGTCCATTTTTAATCCGGAGACTATTTGCTCGGTTTTATTTTTTGTTAACATCCTATTACGGAGTAACATGGTGTTTTATTATAACCCGGCACGGTTTACATGGTAAACTGGCATTATATATACAGGAGTTGTTATCTCCTCCAACAGTGTGGGTTTATGAAACCTCTGCTTCAAGATTGGCTAAGCCAACTTCATGCCCAACGATGGCAGGTATTATGTATCTCAAAGATTTGATCATATGCTTAAATTTCAGATATTTTGATTTTATATATCCAGACATCATACTCCGCCTAACGGTACAACCGCGGTGGCACTTTAAGATTTTTTATGTTGCAGAAAATACTTTGGAACGTTCATCACCCAAAGGAAGCACAAGTTGCAGTGGTTATGCATGAAGGCATATTAAGATCAAGAGTATCAGCTAGCCTATTACAAGGCAACACGGTGCCCAAAACAAGATCATTGTTTTTCACAGGAGAAGCAGTTTAAACCGGCTTCCAGTTCAAGCTTGGTCACCAGCCTGGCCTGATGGTTGTGGGTCATCCCGCGCCGCTTCAACTTCAGTTTCTCTACCCAGTGGCTGGAAATCAACAGTTGTCCAGTCGATTCCCATTAATGCTCGAAAGACAGCTTCATCATGGATCAGCAACGACTGTTCAATATCAGGAGTGTAAGTATGCTTACGGATTGGAGGGATAAGATTTTCCGCTTCATGAATTGGTGCAACTACTCGCTTGTTTTGATTGTCATATTGGGCTTGATAATGAGACAAGTCCGCTTCCTCAGCCAATTGACAAGCTAGCAGACGCACCTCCCGGTTTATTGCTCGCAGATCCGCTTCACTAAACTCTGACCTGTCTTCCTTCAAGCTGGGATAGCCCTGAGCCACTTCAATAGGATCAAAATCCGGCACCCAAGCTTTTGCCCATATTAAGGCATTGATCGCACCGATTCGAGCAGCAGATTTCTTCAGCTCTTCAACCCGGGCAGGAAGCACCGACAGTTTCTGCAGAGTGTCCTGAATCAAAGTGGGCGCCGGCTTGTTGTGGGATGCAGTACAGATGATCCGTTGTGCACCAGTGTACAGTTGTTCGATCAACGTATAGGCGGCTTTCAATTTCTTCCGCACATCTGACCCCAAATGACCAATGCATGTCCCTGAAATATCACAAAGGGTTAACAAACCGGCAGCTCTGTAAGATGGCAGAATCAATTCAGAAATCAAAACTGGCTTACCAAAGATAGCAGCGGTCATGGCATGCATGTGCCGCTTTATGCTGGCCAGTTCATCCACCACCGGTTTTAGTGCAGCCTCGGCGTCTTCTGCTCGTTTGGTTAAAGCGGATTTTTCAGTAGCCCAATCCGCCCGCTCCTTCTTGAAATCCTTATTAAGCTGTTCCATGACACTTAAGGCGTTGGTCAACTCCTCTTTTGCTTTTGAGGTTTCAGTCTGTTGGGACTTCAGATTTTCTGGGAGATCGGCGATTTGGGTCTGTTTTGTCTTCAGCTCAGCCTGCATACAGACAGTTATACGATTCAGCAAGCAGTGCAAGAATTGAAGCACCAACCACATAACAAGTTATGCACTTGGCGCTTGGGGGCTAATGCCTATTTGATCTTCATATTTCACTTGATTATAAAGTCCCAAGCTCAATACAAGTATTCAACTTAGTACTTGGGGGCTAATGGCTATTTGTTCAAATAAGTTCTGATGCGGTGATATTAATTACTTAAGTCCCGGTTTAACTACACTAAGTTGAACCGGCCCTTGGGGGCTACATCAGCGAATTTCGAGGCAGTAAGATTTATATTAGTAAGTCCCGGTTTGAAAGAAGATTACAAACCGGTCCTTGGGGGCTAGGCGAGTCAGCAAGAATTGAAGCATACAAGCAGGAAAGAGCATATGGAAGTTACCTCATATTTATCTTTCATCATGTTAACCAGACCGGCTTCATAGTCACGACTGGTATACAGCCGGTTCAGATAGCCGGAATGGATGTCTTGGGCGTTCAGAGCAGCGTAAGTCGCCAGATCAACATTCCACTTGCCCTTGCCAAAGGCAGCAAATTCTTCCTTGGCAGTATGTTTAGACAAAGCGACAGGATTTCTTGGCTCTGTATGGCCAATGCTAGTAATAACAACTTCATCATCCTTGGCGTCGCCGGTTTGCATTTGGGCCGTCAGTTTATCAGTAGACTTGGACGGACTGGTGGATTTCTCAATCCGGATGGGGCTTCTGGGCTGGTCAACAGGACCGGAGGTATCAACATGTCTCTCTTCAGTAATAAAATCATCATCTTGTGGTGGTGGGTCGTTTGGCACATCCTCACGGATGGCCGCTTCAGGGTTGAGTACTCTGTTCGGTTCAGGAATAGCATCTTCTTCAGCCGCTTTATCTAGGCGAGCCTTCTTGCTTGGCTTAGGCTTGTCCCTGAAAGGAGTAACAAAGGTCAGTACATTATATGCTACAAAGTAATACACCAGAAGCATTATGATAAGTATGGCTTACCCAAGCACCGTTTTGAGCGGCGGCAGCTGGGTAGCTGATGACTCGCCAGATGATGAATGGGAAGTGACATGATAATCGGAGTCAGACGGATTAAGAGGTTGACGAAAATAGCCCATTTTAGGACAAGCACTGACAGGCAAATTAGAGACCTCTGAATGGCGTTTCTGAACCGGACTATTTGGTAAACCGGCGGAGGTAACTACCTGGCCACTATGCCGGGTCGTGCGGCGAGCTTCGTGCTGTTGGGTCTTCATAAGAAATTTGGGATCCAAGTAAGCAAGAGGATGAGAAAATTTAACCTTCCGGTTTGCCTGACGGATTTTTAGTGAAGGCAAAGGATCTGAATCGGAGGAAAGAATAATTACCTCTGCAACATCAGCATGACTGGCTTCGGCACCATCCTGACAAATATCATCATCAATAAGGCGCGTGAAAAATAAGCTAAGTGAACCAAGTTCTACCTCAAGGTCCGGGTTACCCACATCATCATCAGCGGCCGGATCAGAGGATGCAGTGGTTCTTTTCCTGTGGGTAGTCTTCTTCACCGCTTTAGTCTTTTGCTGGATTGATCTTTCCGGTTTGTCTGGTTTTTCTGGTTTCCCCTGCGGCAGCTTCTTGCTCCAAAACGGATCATTGCCCTGTTTAAACAGGCATTGATACTAAACAATGACCAGATATATCAATAACAGGTTCAGAAAAAAGAACAATCAAACTCTTACAGCTGGCGGTTTGTTGGTGGCACAGAAGGGAAGCAGGCCGGTTCGAGCACAGACGTGTTCCGGTTCATTCAGCATTTTATTCACACCCTCTGTGATTTCTTCGTTGGTAAGCTGGATGTTAGCATGTCGCAATGGGTCATCAACACTGCCAGTATACTCGCACATCAAACCGGAGCGCTGACTAAGGGGCAGTATGCTCCACGATATCCAACAGCGAGCGAGATCAACTCCTGTTAAACCATTGGCCATGAAGGCTCTGAGCTTGGACAGTTGCGGAGCGTATTTGCTTCTCTCCTTGGCAGTCAACCTTTGCGGAAAGGGGTGTGTATTGCTAAGCCGCTCCGGACGAAAGCCAGGCAAAGGATTTTCACCAGCAGGGGAGGTGTCTCTGCAATAGAACCATGTTTGATTCCACTCTTTGGGGTGGCTGTGTAGCTTGGCGTGAGGGTATGTGACCTCTTTCCTTTTCTGAATCGCCACACCGCCCAATTCCGTATTGGAACCGTCAGAAAACTCAGTATGGCGGTTTAGATGGAAACAGTCTCTGAACAACTCCACTGTGGGCTCCTCTTGAAAAAACACCTCATAGAGCACTTGGAAGTGACACATGTTTGTAACAGAGTTGGGACCAGTGTCTTGTGGGTGGAGTTGAAAATCGGCTAAAACGTCCCGGTAAAATTTAGAACCGGGCGGCTTAAAGCCCCGGGCTAAGTGATCTACGAAAACGATGACTTCTCCTTCTTGAGGTGTGGGAGGGCATTCTTTGCCAGGAGCTCTCCAATGGATGGTGTTTTTGCTGCGTAAAGCGTCGATCAGGACTAAATTATTCAGTTGAGTCTCTGTGACGCGAGAAGGAACCCAGTTGCACTCATATACTTGCTTGGCCATGATGAAATCTACAAGATAGGTAATTCCGGTTCAAGAATGCATTTATTAAGGTGCACTGGTATGTACAATGTTAAACCGGAGACAACTTTATCTAAACCGGGAGTTTTATGAAGCAACAGTGTCTGGCGGTTCAACAAGGGGACTAATGGTATATACCAGTTTGGCAATTTTTCTACAAAGATTAAACCGCCGGATCTAAGCATTGAAACAGTTGAGATTGAAACGGTATGTATAGAAACAGATTTCACAAGATTTCTCTACAGCGACGGATCTAAAGCAAGTTCAGAAAAGAAGGAAAATATTCAAGGTTCAAAAAAGAACAGTACCAAATCAATGGGCAGAGATACAGGTAGATCTATGGTCTTGAGGCATATAAGTAAAGGCGGATGCTAAGAACTACCGCTACACAGAGCAAAGGTTCACAGGTTCATCCAGGATCTATCATATGAGTATGAAGCAGACGATGAACACTGAAGAACTTGGAAACCCTAGAACGGATCTACAGAGGAAAAGGTGAAGAACTCACCGGAGCCGAGGAAGAAACAGAAGGTCGCCGCGATGCTCTGGTACAATCAGGGTGATGCAGCGGCCAAGGTTGGAGCAGAAGTCGTCGACGGCGGCAGAGCTCCGAAGCTGGACGACGCGAGGAAGACGAAGAAGAAGGGCACGAAGGGGAAAAAGAAATGACCCTTCGGTCTTATTTATAAGGCAAGGGGCATGTGTTAGGCGCGAAAATCAAGGAACCGTGGGTCTGGAAACGGAGCTGTCGCCTCGATTGTCGCAGACCTATTAAACAAAAAAGGTATCATGGATAAGTTTCTTTATAACAGGTGACGTCATGCCGGTTTACAACGACCAGAGAATATGACATCACGGCGATTCAATAAACTACAAGAAGGTGTTGAATTTTTGCTAAGGATTGACATGAACCTGTTCAAATCAATCTGGGGCCTAATGTTGAGGATATCACTACTGGGCGTAAACCGGCCTATCTAGGCCGGGTTAACTTCTTCAGCAGTTAACTATGTTGAAACCCAAGAAGGCAGATGAGGGCTCAAGGCCCATAGTCGGTTCAAGGCATGTATCCGTAAACCGGCGTTGGTATATAACTTGTATTGTAAGTTAGGAATAAGTAGAGACCAAACCGGACACATCTATGAGCCGGTATTGGGAATCTGTAAACCGATGGGCGTCACCCGTGTATATAAGGGGACGACCCGGCGGCGGTTCAGACAACATACAACAACTCGAGACTTAGGCAAAGCTTGTTTGCTCCCTAGTCATCGAAACCCCATCAATTCCATCACAACTAGATGTAGGCTTTTACCTTCATCGAAGGGGCCGAACTAGTATAAAACTCTCTTGCGTCCCTGTGTCCGCTTTAACCCCTTCAAGCTAACCCGTCGCGATGGCTCCACGACTAAGTCCTTTCTCTAGGACATCTGCCGTGACAAAACCATGACAGATATGCTAATACTACCAGGACTAAGTTCATGATAAATTGAAGTTCAATTAATCATATTACTTAAGAACTCCCACTTAGATAGATTTCCCTCTAATCATCTAAGTGATCACGTGACCCAAGTCAACTAAACCATAACCGATCATCACCTGAAATGGAGTAGTTTTCAATGGTGAACATCACTATGTTGATCATATCTACTATATGATTCATGCTCGACCTTTCGGTCTCATTGTTCTGAGGCCATATCTACATATGCTAGGCTCGTCAAGTTTAACCTGGGTATTCTGCGTGTGCAAAACTAGCTTGCACCCATTGTAGATGGACGTAGAGCTTATCACACCCGATCATCACGTGGTGTTTGGGCATGACGAACTTTGGCAATGGTGCATACTCAGGGAGAACACTTTTATCTTGAAATTTAGTGAGAGATCATCTTATAATGCTACCATCAATCAAAGCAAAATAAGATGTATAAAAGATAAACATCACATGCAATCAATATAAGTGATATGATATGGCCATCATCTTGTGCTTGTGATCTCCATCTCTGAAGCACCGTCATGATCACCATCGTCACCGGCGCGACACCTTGATCTCCATCGTAGCATCGTTGTCGTCTCGCCAACTATTGCTTCTACGACTATCGCTACAACTTAGTGATAAAGTAAAGTTACAGGGCGATTGCATTGCATACAATAAAGCGACAACCATATGGCTCCTGCCAGTTGCCGATAACTCGGTTACAAAACATGATCATCTCATATAATAAAATATAGCATCATGTATTAACCATATCACATCACAACATGCCCTACAAAAACAAGTTAGATGTCCTCTACTTTGTTGTTGCAACTTTTACGTGGCTGCTACGGGCTGAGCAAGAACCGTTCTTACCTACGCATCAAAACCACAACGATAGTTCATCAAGTTAGTGTTGTTTTAACCTTCTTAAAGACCGGGCGTAGCCACACTCGTTTCAACTAAAGTTGGAGAAACTCACATCCACCAGCCACCTGTGTGCAAAGCACATCGATAGAACCAGTCTCGTGTAAGCGTACGCGTAATGTTGGTTCGGGCCGCTTCATCCAAAAATACCGCCGAACCAAAATATGACATGCTGGTAAGCAGTATGACTTGTATCACCCACAACTCACTTGTGTTCTACTCGTGCATATAACATCAACGCATAAAACCTGGCTCTGATACCACTGTTGGGGAACATAGTAATTTCAAAAAAATTCCTACGCACACGCAAGAACATGGTGATGCATAGCAACGAGAGGGGAGAGTGTTGTCTACGTACCCTCGTAGACCAAAAGCGAAGCGTTAGCACAACGCGGTTGATGTAGTCGTACATCTTCACGATCCGACCGATCAAGTACCGAATGCACGGCACCTCCGAGTTCAGCACACGTTCAGCCCGATGACATCCCTCGAACTCCGATCCAGCCGAGTGTTGAGGGAGAGTTTCGTCAGCACGACGGTGTGGTAACGATGATGATGTTCTACCAACGCGGGGCTTCACCTAAGCACCGCTATAGTATTATCGATGTGGACTATGGTGGAGGGGGCACCGCACACGGCTAAAAGATCAAATCAATTGTTGTGTATTTGGGGTGCCCCTGCCCCCGTATATAAAGGAGCAAGGGGGAGGTGCGGCCGGCCAGGAGGAGGGGCGCCAGGAGGAGTCCTACTCCCACCAGGAGTAGGACTCCCTCCCTTCCTTGTTGGATTAGGAGAAGGGGGAGAGAGGAGGGAGAGAGGAAGGAAAAGGGGGGGGGGGGCGCCGCCCCCCTCTCCTTGTCCTATTCGGACTAGAGGGGGAGGGGCGCGCGGCCCTGCCCTAGCCGCCTATCCTCTTCTCCACTAAGGCCCACTATGGCCCCTTAAGCCCTCGGGGGGTTCCGGTAACCCCTCGGTACTCCGGTAAAATCTCTATTTCACCTGGAACATTTCTGATTTCCAAATATAGGCTTCCAATATATATATCTTCATGTCTCGACCATTTCGAGACTCCTCGTCATGTCCGTGATCACATCTGAGACTCCGAACAACCTTCGGTACATAAAAACTCATCAACTCATAATATAACCGTCATCGAAACTTTAAGTGTGCAGACCCTACGGGTTCGAGAACTATGTAGACATGACCGAGACACGTCTCCGGTCAATAACCAATAGAGGAACTTGGATGCTCATATTGGCTCCCACATATTCTTCGAAGATCTTTATCAGTCAGACCGCATAACAACATACGTTGTTCCCTTTGTCATCGGTATGTTACTTGCCCGAGATTCAATCGTCGGTATCTCAATACCTAGTTCAATCTCGTTGCCAGCAAGTCTCTTTACTCGTTCTGTAATACATCATCCTGCAACTAACTCATTAGTTGCAATGCTTGCAAGGCTTTAAGTGATGTGCATTACCGAGTGGGCCCAGAGATACCTCTTCGACAATCGGAGTGACAAATCCTAATATCGAAATAAGCCAACCCAACAAATACCTTCGGAGACACCTGTAGAGCACCTTTATAATCACCCTGTTACGTTGTGACATTTGGTAGCACACAAAGTGTTCCTCCGGTAAACGGGAGTTGCATAATCTCATAGTCATAGGAACATGTATAAGTCATGAAGAAAGCAATAGCAACAACTAAACGATCGAGTGCTAAGCTAACGGAATGGGTCAAGTCAATCACATCATTCTCCTAATGATGTGATCCCGTTAATCAAGTGACAACTCATGTCTATGGCTAGGAAACACAACCATCTTTGATCAACGAGCTAGTCAAGTAGAGGCATACTAGTGACACTCTGTTTGTCTATGTATTCACACAAGTATTATGTTTCCGGTTAATACAATTCTAGCATGAATAATAAACATTTATCATGATATAAGGAAATAAATAATAACTTTATTATTGCCTCTAGGGCATATTTCCTTCACATAGAGGGGTCATAAAGCAGAACTCAAAACTAGATCATACCAAAAACTTTATTCTACTAGATCAAGATATTACTAAAAGGATCAAACTAAGAAAAACGATAAAGATAGAGATGTGATGGTGATACGTTACTGGGGCACCTCCCCCAAGCTTGGCAGTTTCCAAGGGGAGTGACCATACCCATATTATTATGTCTCCTTTGTTGGTGAAGAAGATGGTGGTGATGATGAAGTAGGCTTGTCGTCCATCTTCCAATGCATAGGCTCACCATCATAGAAGGATGAACGAGTCTCTGGGATCCTCAAATCTGCAGCCAAACTCATCCTCTTGAATCTATATTCATACTCACAGTTTTGGTTTTGCAGGTCATTGATTTGGGCTTGGAGGTGCTCGATCTTCTCATGAAGCTTGAAGATGGTCTCCCCAATGTTCTTGGCATCCATCTTGTGGTTGCTGGTGAACTCCGCGATCATCATATGGTTGGCGTTGCATCCGCGTTCCACCATATCCTGGCACTTGAAAACTTGTTGCTCCATTGCCTCGAGCCTTGTCTCCACGCTTCTGGTCCTCCTTGGTCCCTCAACATCGCGGATGTGCAGCACCCCCTCATGCATCTCAATGGTTTGACGGTGTTGCAGCACTTCCGCGAGGTAGGGGTTGATGACCTTCTTGAAAAACTTGTCCTTGGGGGCACTTGGAGACGTCATGATGATCTAGATCTGTCAAAAATACAGCTCGAAACAAGAAGAGAGGAGAATTGCGTGATACATGAGTCAAAACCTTTGGGAGATTATATAATGAATTTTTACTGACCAAAATACGTAACGTGCAAGAAAACGGAGTCCGGAGAGCGTTCGAGGTGCCCACGAGGCAGGGGGCGCGCCCAGGGGGGTAGGGCGCGCCCTCCACCCTCGTGGAGTCCTCGTGTCCTTCCCGGACTGCTTCTTATTTTTCTATTTTTCTAATTATTCCAAAACGGAGAAAATTGCCATTAGAACTGTTTTGGAGTCGGTTTGCTTACCATACCACATACATATTCCTTTTCGGAGTCTGAAACGTTCCGGAAAGTGTCCCTTATGTATTCCTCCGGGGTTACGGTTTCAATAACATTGGTTTCAATATTTATAGGATTACCTGAGATATAATGTTTGATTCTTTGAATGTTCACCACCTTTGGATTTGTGCCTTAGAAGTTGTTGATTTTTATGGCACCGGAACGATAGACCTCCTCGATAACGTAAGGACCTTCCCATTTGGAGAGAAGTTTTCCTGCAAAAAATCTTAAACGAGAGTTGTATAGGAATACATAATCACCTACATTAAACTCACGCTTTTGTATCCTTTTGTCATGCCATCTTTTAACTTTTTGTTTAAACAATTTGGCATTCTCATAGGCTTGGGTTCTCCATTCATCAAGTGAGCTAATGTCAAATAACCTCTTCTCACCGGCAAGTTTGAAATCATAATTGAGCTCTTTAATAGCCCAATAAGCCTTATGTTCTAGTTCGAGAGGTAAGTGACATGCTTTTCCATAAACCATTTTATACGGAGACATACCCATAGGATTTTTATATGCAGTTCTATAGGCCCATAATGCATCATCAAGTTTCTTGGACCAATTCTTTCTAGATCTATTAACAGTCTTTTGCAAAATTAATTTGAGTTATCTATTACTCAATTCTACTTGACCACTAGACTATGGGTGATAAGGAGATGCAATTCTATGATTAACATCATACTTAGCAAGCATTTTACGAAAAGCACCATGAATAAAATGTGAACCACCATCAGTCATTAAATATCTAGGGACTCCAAACCTCAGAAAAATAACTTCTTTAAGCATCTTAATAGAGGTGTTATGATCAGTACTACTGGATGGAATAGCTTCTACCCACTTAGTAACGTAATCAACAGCAACTAAAATATGTGTATATCCATTAGAAACAGGAAACGGTCCCATATAATCAAAGACCCGAACATCAAATGGTTCAATAACAAGTGAATAATTCATAGGCATTTCTTGACGTCTACTAATATTACAAATTCTTTGACATTCATCACAAGATAAGACAAACTTACGGGCATCCTTGAAGAGAGTAGGCCAATAAAAACCGGATTGCAATACCTTATGTGCAGTTCTATCTCCAGCGTGGTGTCCTCCATAAGCTTCGGAGTGACACTTGCGTAGGATATGTTCCTATTCATGCTCAGCTACACAACGTCTAATAACACCATCTACTCCTTTATAGAGATGTGGGTCATCCCAAAAGTAATGTCTTAAATCATAGCAAAACTTTTTATTTTGCTGGTATGTGAAACTAGGTGGTATAAATTTAGCAACAATGTAATTAGCATAATCAGCATACCATGGAGCAGTATGAGAAGCATTTATGACATTTAATTGTTCATCAGGAAAGCTATCATCAATAGGTAGTGGGTCATCAAGAACATTTTCTAACCTAGACAAGTTATCTTCAACGGGGTTCTCATCTCCCTTTCTACCAATAATATGCAAATCAAATTCTTGTAGCAAGAGAACCCATCTAATAAGTCTAGGTTTAGCATCTTTATTTTCCATAAGATATTTAATAGCAGCATGATCCATGTGAATAGTTACTTTAGAATCAACAATATAAGGTCTGAACTTATCACAAGCAAATACAACTGCTAAGAATTCTTTTTAGTAGTAGCATAATTTCTCTAGGCATTGTCTAGAGTTTTACTAGCATATTGAATAAGATTTAATTTTATCGACTCTTTTCCCTAGAACAACACCTACAGCATAATCACTACCATCACACATAATTTCAAAATTAAATTCCAATTAGGTGGCTGAACAATAGGTGCATAGATCAATGCTTTCTTAAGTATTTCAAATGCTTCTACACAATCATCGTCAAAGACGAATGGTATATCTTTTTGTAATAAATTAGGCAGAGGCCGAGAAATTTTTGAGAAGTCCTTAATGAACCTCCTATAAAAGCCGACATGACCAAGGAAACTTCTTATACCTTTGATGTCCTTGGGACACATCATCTTTTCAATAGCATCAACTTTAGATTTATCAACTTCATTGCCCCTTTCAGAAATTTTGTGCCCCAAGACAATACCTTCATTAACCATAAAGTGGCACTTCTCCCAATTCAAGACAAGGTTAGTTTCTTCACATCTCTGCAAAACTCGATCAAGGTTGCTTAAGAAATCCTCAAAAGAGGATCCATAAACGGAGAAATCGTCCATGAAAATCTCATAAATCTTTTCACAAAAGTCAGAGAATATAGCCATCATGCATCTTTGAAAGGTAGCAGGTGCATTACATAAACCAAAAGGCATACATCTATATGCAAAAGTACCGAAAGGGCAAGTAAAAGTGGTCTTTGATTTATAATCAGCTGACACAGGTATTTGAGAGAAACCAGAATAACCATCTAGAAAGCAAAAATGTGTATGTTTGGATAATCTTTCTAGCATTTGATCAATGAAAGGTAAGGGGTAATGATCTTTTTAGTTGCCTTATTTAATTTTGGGAAATCAATGACCATCCTATAACCTGTAATAATTCTTTGTGGAATCAATTCATCTTTATCATTAGGAATGACAGTAATACCTCCCTTCTTAGGAACACAATGGAAAGGACTTACCCACTGAATATCAGCAACGGGATAAATTATACCTTCCTCAAGGAGCTTTATTATTTCTTTTCTTACCACTTCTTTCATCTTAGGATTCAGCCGTCATTGGTGATCAATAACTGGTTTGGCATCTTTCTCCAAATTTATTTTGTGTTGACATAGAGTGGGACTAATGCCCTTAAGATCATCAAGAGTATATCCAATAGCAGCACGATGCTTCTTCAGAGTTTTCAATAATTTTTCTTCCTCCTTCTCTGAAAGGTTAGCACTACTAATAACAGGATATATCTTCTTTTCATCAAGATAAGCATATTTAAGAGTATCAGGCAGTGGTTTAAGCTCAAACACGGGATCACCCTTGGGTGGAGGAGGATCCCTAAAGATTTCAACAGGCAAGTTGTGTTTCAGAATAGGTCCCTGTTTAAAGAACACTTCATCTATTTCCCTTCTTTCATTCATAAACATATCATTTTCATGGTCTAGCAAATATTGTTCTAAAGGATCACTAGGAGGTACGGCAGTAGAAGCAAGACCAATAATTTCATCTTTACTAGGTAATTCCTCTTCACGGTGTTGTCTACGAAATTTAGAAAAGTTGAACTCATGAGACATATCACCTAAACCAATAGTAACAACATCCTTTTCGTAGTCTATCCTAGCATTAAAAGTATTTAAGAAGGGTCTACCAAATATAATGGGACAAAAGCTATCTTGTGGGGAACCAAGAACAAGAAAATCAGCAGGATATTTAGTTTTCCTACACAAGACTTTAACATCTCTAACAATCCCAATTGGTGAAATAGTATCTCTATTGGCAAGTTTAATTGTTGAAATAGTATCCTCTAACTTAGCTGGTGCAATATCATGCATAATTTCTTTGTATAAGTCAATAGGTATTGCACTAGCACTAGCACCCATATCACACAAGCCATGATAACAATGATCTCCTATTTTAACGGAAATAACAGGCATGCCTACCACATGTCTATGTTTATCTTTAGCACAAGGTTTAGCAATTCTAGCAGTTTCATCATAGAAATAAATAACATGCCCATCAATATTATCAGCCAAGAGATCCTTAACAATAGCAATATTAGGTTCAACGTTAACTTGCTCAGGAGGTGTATAGGTTCTAATATTGCTTTTACGAACCACAGTTGAAGCTTTAGCATGATCTTTTATCCTAACAGGAAAAGGTGGTTTCTCAACATAAGCAGTAGGAATAATAGGATCATTATTTGTAATAGTCTTTTCTTCAACTTTAATAGGTGCAACTACTTTTACTTCTATGGGAGGATGGTATTTAAACCACTTCTCGTTAGGGAGATCAACATGAGTAGCAAAAGATTCACAGAAAGAAGCTACTATCTCAGAGTTAAGTCCATATTTAGTGCTAAATTTACGGAAAAAACATCGGTATCCATAAAAGATTTAACACAATCAAACTTAGGTGTCATACCTGACTCCTTACCTTCGTCGAGATCCCAATCTTCAGAGTTGCGTTTAATTCTTTCCAATAAATCCCATTTGAATTCAATAGTATTCATCATAAAAGAGACAACACAAGAAGTATCGAGCATGGTGCGATTGTTATCAGAAAGCCGAGCATAAATTTTTTGGATAATCATTTCTCTTGAGAGCTCATGATTGGGGCATGAATATAACATTTATTTAAGCCTCCCCCAAGCTTGAGCGATGCTTTCTCCTTCGCGAGGCCAAAAATTATATATATAATTGCGGTCACGATGAACAAGATGCATAGGATAAAACTTCTGATGAAATTCCAATTTCAATCGTTTGTAGTTTCATGATCCCATATCATCACATAGCCTATACCATGTCAATGCATCTCCCTTCAAAGATAAAGGGAAGACCTTCTTCTTGATAACATTATCGGGCATACCTACAAGCTTAAATAATCCACAAACTTCATCCACATATATTAGGTGCTCATCAGGATGTAATGTTCCATCTCCTACAAAAGGATTAGCTAGCAGTTTTTCTATCATACCCGAAGGAATTTCAAAGTAGACATTTTCATTTTCAGTAGGTTCCGTAAGTTCAGTAGGTTGAGGAGCAACTCTTTGCTCTACTGGTCGGGGTGAAGATACCCCGAACAAGCCCCTCAAAGCATTACTTTCCATAGTAACAAGTGACAGTAAATTTCAGCACACTATATAATTTTTTCCTTACCAAATTCCACCTACCAAAAACGCTTCACTCCCCGGCAACGGCACCAGAAAAGAGTCTTGATGACCCACAAGTATAGGGGATCTATCATAGTCCTTTCGATAAGTAAGAGTGTCGAACCCAACGAGGAGCGGAAGGAAATGATAAGCGGTTTTCAGCAAAGTATTCTCTACAAGCACTGAAATTATAGGTAACAGATAGTTTTGTGATAAGATAATTTGTAACAAGCAACAAGTAACAAAAGTAAATAAAGTGTAGCAAGGTGGTCCAATCCTTTTTGTAGCAAAGGACAAGCCTAGACAAACTCTTATATGAAGGAAAGCGCTCCCGAGGACACATGGGAATTATCGTCAAGCTAGTTTTCACCACGTTCATATGATTCACGTTCGGTACTTTGATAATTTGATATGTGGGTGGACCGGTGCTTGGGTGCTGTCCTTACTTGGACAAGCATCCCACTTATGATTAACTCCTACTGTAAGCATCCGCGACTACAAAAGAGTATTAAGGTAAACCTAACCATAGCATGAAACATATGGATCCAAATCAGCCCCTTATGAAGCAACGCATAAACTAGGGTTTAAGCTTCTATCACTCTAGCAACCCATCATCTACTTATTACTTCCCAATGCCTTCCTCTAGGCCCAAATAATGGTGAAGTGTCATGTAGTCGACGTTCACATAACACCACTAGAGGAGAGACAACATACATCTCATCAAAATATCGAACGAATACCAAATTCACATGACTACTAATAGCAAGACTTCTCCCATGTCCTCAGGAACAAACGTAACTACTCACAAAGCATATTCATGTTCATAATCAGAGGGGTATTAATATGCATATAGGATCTAAACATATGATCTTCCACCAAATAAACCGACTAGCATCAACTACAAGGAGTAATCAACACTACTAGCAACTTACAGGTACCAATCCCAGACTTAGAGACAAGACTTGGATACAAGAGATGAAATAGGGTTTGAGAGGAGATGGTGCTGGTGAAGAGGTTGATGGAGATTGGCCCCCTCCCGATGAGAGGAGCGTTGGTGATGACGATGGCCCCTCCCGGAGGGAAGTGTCCCCGGCAGAACAGCTCCGCCGGAGCCCTAGATTGGTTCCGCCAAGGTTCCGCCTCATGGCAAGGAGTCTCTTCCCAAAAGCTCAATATTTTTTATATATTCTGGAAATAACTTCCGTGAAGTTTCAAGACTTTTGGAGCTGTGCAGAATAGGTCTCTAATATTTGCTCCTTTTCCAGCCCAGAATCCTAGTTGCCGGCATTCTCCCTCTTTATGTAAACCTTGTAAAATAAGAGAGAATAGCCATAAGTATTGTGACATAATGTGTAGTAACAACCCATAATGCCATAAATATCGATATAAAAGCATGATGCAAAATGGATGTATGAGTTGTCTATACGACACCTCCTATAGCCATTAAAACCAAGACACGTGGCATCACGTGAATGGTTAACAAAACGCACACTGTTTGAATTATACAAATGTTTGAGATATTAAAGTGACAACTATTTTTTCAAAATGCCTTTGTTGGTTGTTATTCGAGTGCGCCATCTCTCAAAATGGACACGAAAAATACCCCAGCATGTCGGGTGCCATTCCATGATAGCATGCCAAGTTTCATGAATTTCAAACGAGTTTTGGATTTACTAGAATTTAAGAACCATGTATCTCAACGTTTTGCCGGCAATCAACAGTGCCCTGGTGCTTGAAATTCATTCTCATTTCTTGCATGGCACCTAAGCATGCAACCAAGGACACAGATTTGATTCTCCAACCAATTTATATGCACTAGAGCATGTGGCCGTATTTCAAATTTGAATTATGCACATAAAATGCCTAGAAACCCCGGTTAATGCACGAAATGTCCAAACGAACCCCGAAAAATTCCAAAACTTAACACAACACTCCTGTTGTTCTGTGTTGACACTAGAAATTTTTGAAAGCAATAAGAGGCAACAGATATCGTTTCGTCCCCAAAGGTGGCACGTTCCCTACCGAAACCATCAGGCTTGTTGTGAGAAGCTTTGGTTTGTGAGAATCTTATAACCAAACCTGCCTCAAATGGGACAAAAAAATTACCATGCCAAATTTCATGAATTTCAGATGAGTTTTGGATTTACTAGAATTTAAAAACCAGATATTTCAATGTTTTGTCGGCAATCAATAGTGCCCTGGTGTTTGAAATTCATTCTTATTTCTTGCATGGGACCTAAACATGCACCCGAGGACACATATTTGATTTTTCAACCAATTTATATGCACTGGAGCATCTGCATGTATTTCAAATTTCAATTATGCACATAAAATGCCTAGAAAACCCAGTTAATGTATAAAAATGTCCAAACGAACCCTGAAAAATTCCAAAACTTAACACAACACTCCTGACATGTAAAACGAACCATGTAAACCGAATAAACCGAACGGACAGTGTGAACTCCTGTTGTTCTATGTTGACACTAGAAATTTTTTGAAAGCAATAAGGGGCAACAGATATCATTTCATCCCCAAAGGTGTCGTGGTATTTGAAATTCATCCCCGTTTCTTGCATGGGACATAAGCATAAACCCTTGAACACATATATGATTATACAACCCATGTTGGTGCACCGGAGCATGTGCATGTAGTTTAATTTTGAATTGTGCGCCTGAAATGGCTAGAAAACCAATTTAATGTATAAAATGTCCAAATGAACCCTGAATAATTCCAATTCTTTTACGACACACATATAGTTGCATGTTCACTGCAGATAAAAGTTCTAGCAATTCAAACACCATCTATTGCCGCTGTGACCCCATTATGTAATTCAAATCAAGATGAAAAATCAAGTAGATCCCACATAGTTTATTATCACCAACCGTGTGAGATGCAGTACAAAATATCATGGAGCACCGTCGGTGTATAGTATGCCTATGGCTTACGCGAGAAGGTGCGTCGGCTACAGTCCACAGCCGGCGTGTCAAGCACACTAGGTGTCACATGACTGAAAAATCAATTTGATTCGGCCGATTCGTCATGGGCCATCAGATGTACGATGGATGGTCAGACCGGTTTCTTCCATCACTAGTCATGTTCATCTTCTTCCACAGCCACCCACCAACTAACAGCCAAACCGCCGGTGTCAGTACCCCGCTAGCCTCGCCGCCCCACCCTCCCCTCAACCGCCACCCACTGCCTCCCATCATCCTCTAACCCCGATGATGAACATATATTTTCAGTGAACT
>NC_041380.1:57455303-57461398 GCF_002162155.2 Triticum dicoccoides | reverse complement strand
CACACACTCCTAAGATAGATATTGTAGTCACCTGCCACCCTAAGATAGATATCGGGGTTATCTTCCATCCTAAGATAGACACATAAGGCTTCTTCGGCAGCTGCTCCTTCCTTTCCTCTGGACGCTACTTCTTTCATACGAAAAGCAACATCTTAAAAATAATTTTTTGGCGACTGAAAAGTAGCTACACTGAATTTGTTATGAATCCAGTAGGAAGTCACAAATTTTCTTTTTTGATATTAAAACAGAAAGTCACGATAAATATGAGTGTGGTGATTGGTTAATGATGAATCAAGGACGTTGAATGGCCAGTGCCAACTAGGACCATCCGTCGATCGATTATACTCCCTCTGTTCCTAAATATAAGGCTTTTTAGAGGTTTTAATATGAACTACATTCATATGTATATAAACATATTTTAGAATGTAGATTCACTCATTTTACTCCGTATATAGTTCATATTAAAATCTCTAAGAAAAACTTATAAGGAACTGAGGGAGTATATTTTTTCTTGAGGGACAGTGATTATATTTTTGTGTGCTTCTGGGATGGCTTTGGCCGCGGCGAGGTGCGTGAGCTATTTCTCACCTGTTGCGAAAAGAACTTACGTCTTGCCTCTGCCACACGCTACTGGGACGGTAGCTGCCGTGCAGTCTTTTTTCTGTGGTTTCTTGTTTGTTTTTTACTGCAACTCTTTTAGTTAAGTTTTCTTTGGTTTTTCTCTCTTCCTTTTCTTTTTCTTTTTCTTCTTCATTTTTAAGTTTATTTCTCCAGTTTTCATCGCTTTTCTTTGATATTTTTTCTTTTTTCCATGCAGATTGTACATTATTTATACATGTTTTCGAACACTTCTAAAATACATTTTTAAATATTTTTCAAATGTGTGTTAATTTTTTTTTAAATACATGTTGATTTTTTCTGAATGATCCTAACATGTTTTTAAACTATGTTCCTTTTCTTACATTGTAGGTTTTTAAAAATGTTTAAAACATATTTTTGAGACGAATAAGTATTTTCTTAAATGTAGTGTGCATTTTTTGAATGTAACGAAACATTTTTGAATTACACTGACATTTTTATTGTATAAATGTTTTTAAAAAATATCATATATATTTTCTGAAATGTGTGCACAATTTTTAAGTGTCACATAAATTTGTTTTTATATTATCTCTACATTTGAAGGGGAGCCTTGGCGCGGTGGTAAGTTGCTGCCTTGTGATCATGAGGTCATGGGTTCAAGTCCTGAAAATAGCCTCTTACAGAAATGTAAGGAAAGGTTGTATACAATAGACCCGAAGTGGTCGGACCCTTCCCCGGACACTGCGCAAGCGGGAGCTACATACACCAGGTTGCCCTTTTTTTTCTACACTTTATGAACATTTTTTCAAATTTTCCATGAAAAAATTTAAAATTAACCAAATTATGTTTTTGAAATATATTTATTTAGCATGTTTCAAAACATAAACAAAGAAAAATAATAAAAAAACACATGTGTGATGTCAGCGTGATAAACCCACATGGCTACTAGTCGGCCCACTACCGCCCCCCGGTAGGGGAGGCGAGGTACTGCATCGTATAAAGCGAGATATAGCCGCACCTGCTAGGCAGCGCAAGATCTATGTATTGCCCATCCTGATTTGTAGTACGTCGTTGGGCCAGATTAATACTGTAGTAGCGCGCCCATTTCTTTCATGTGGCTTTCTTGTAGGTTACTAGTAGATGTGCATCCAGGTACCTACAGGAGCTCAAGATGCTGGCTGTACCAGCCACTAACCCGAGTCAGGGAGGTGCCCGGGCGTCGATCGCTGGCATTCAGCGCCCAAAAGCACCACCGCCGGGCCATGCAAAGATCCACGTTGATGCTTCTTGCAGCAAGGGGTTAGGAGGTGCAGCAGCAGCAGTGTGCCGGGACGAAAAAGGAGCTTACCTGGGAAGTTCTGCATTGGTGATTGCAGGCGTCGACGACCCGGAGATTCTTGAAACAATTGCGTGTAGGGAGACGCTTGCTCTGGCACAAGATCTCAATATTCAGAACCTGCTAGTAGCATCAGACTCTAAGGGGGCAGTTGGAGCGATCATCAATAGAAGCCATGAAACGAGTGGAGCTATCGTTACGGAGATTCAGAACATAGCTGTTAATTTGAGTTGTAATTTTTCTTTTGAAGGTTGTGCCGTCAATGTCGAGGCACATAGATTAATTAGCCAAGCATGCTTTTTCTTTAGGTCCGGGGCGCCACTTGTGGTTAGGCCAACCTCATGACCAACGTTGTATCCCACTCTTTGTGGATTTTGCTGAATAAAGCTTGGTTTTTTCCCTCAAAAGAAAAACTAGTAGATGTGCACGTGCAACACATGTGTTGAGAAAATTAGTCATAACAATGTGATGATTCAGACAATGTAATGATACACATATAGTTAATTCATGTTGCTAATTACAGATAGAAGAGTAGGTGTTGTATTTGAACCTGAATTGCTACTGAGATATATATGGCTTGGATTTAGCTCTATGGACCCCGATAAAAGACAGATATAGTGCAATTCTATCTCATCACGTGCACCTTCTCTTTCATCATGTCGGACACACCACTCTATTTCTTCAAAATCCATAGTAAGACGTGTAGAACAAAGATCTTCAAGATAGAGCAAACAAAGGCCTTAAAGTTGCAAGAAAAAACTCTACAACACACAGACAACTCTGGTTCTTCAAAACGTGCCAAGCTTCTATGGTTACAATTGAGAGCGACTATTTCAGGCTTGAAAAGATTTTCTCTTCAGTCAGTTTTCCCTCCATCCTCCCATATTATGCATCCAACGGACTGTAACCTTCTTCCTCCAGGCACACGAACGCCCGCACTGCAGCCTCGCCTCCCTGGTCTGCCCGAGTTGCCGTTGCTTCCACCGGTCATCCCTCTAACACACCTCCACCCAAACCCCACAACCCGCTGCATGTCCTTGCTGACGATGCTGGGACAAGTTGCGTCGTCCCTGCCTCCATCCAGATCCTAGATCTTCATCTTGGAGACGCCACCACAAGTAGTGTCGTCCCCGCCTCCGTCCAGGTCCTAGCTCAGCATCTTGGAGACATTGCGGCAGGCAGTGTCGCCTCCATCTCAGCCTTAGCTCTGTCTTACCTACTTCTCAGGCACATGTCGACAAGCTGAAGGCTCAAAATTCCAGTCACCTGAAAGCAGCCAGTAGGCATTTGGACCTCACGTTTATAAGAAAGAGAATTAGGAGTACATATCGACTGATGGTTACTCTCGATAGTGAGCATATTATTGATTGTGAACCCATATTAGGCTATTTACACAGAGGAATGAAAAAAATCACGGAAAACCGAACTATTATACAATACTTATCTTATCTAAAAAAGATATAGAGAGATTGTAGAAAGGGATAGGATAGTTATTTTTGCAAGAGACTTGTTGTAAATTCCTTATATAACTTAAAAAACAAAAAAAGGGTGGTCAACATTCTGGTGCAGACTTCACTATCCCGACTGATTCCGTTATAGCAGCATGATATTCCAAATTTTATCATGATCTCACATATGAGCTCAAAAATTAAAATAATCTAGTCACATATCCTAGCTCTAGGTAATACTAAGGTTACATTTTTTATCCTAGCAAAATTACATAAACCCTTCCTTTCTAAAAAGATTTAGCATCAGGACATGCGTGCAGTCCCCTTTTAAGATATTAATGTAAATCAATTGATTAACCAGCAATACTCCTATTCTTGGAAATTATAGAAATTATAGAAGTTTATTGGATTTCGGAATTGATTTATCTAGTAAATTAAGATCAGTTCCAAATATATAATTCAACCAAAACTTGATTTCACCACAACCATAGTAATTAGAGCAGAAGTTCCTATCCATTCTATCACCCCTATACATACCACAAACTTCATTCAAAATACATACTGCCGAGTGCCGACTCAAAACCATCCAATACTCCTAGTCTTATATAGATTGCACACACTCTTAAACCAAACCATCATTAAAACAATACATCAACCAGCTATACACCCAAATGTATGTACATATATTTGTACCAGCAATCTGTTGCTAGGTGGTACATATATTTTGGTCCAGTGATGCTCAAGATAGATCAGTGATTGCCCCCATCCTAAAGGAAGTGAACCAACTAAGTAGAGTTTATTCTAGTTTTTAATTTAGGCTTGTGCACAGACCAGCTAATGTTGCTGCTCACCTGTGTGCAAAAGATGCTTCGCCTGAGCGGCAAAGGTGTGCTTGGATAAATATGAATCATGGCTTCGTTTTCAGCCTTCAGCTTGACTATAACTCTACTTATTCAGTCCGGAAAAGCTCCTGATTCCCCAAAAAAAGTGCACGTGCATGAAACAAGGATCTAGCAAAAAAACACTTAAATACAGTCAAATTCTGGAAAAAAAGGAATAAAAGTATGCAGAAGGAGCAACACATCTCTGTTTATAAGAAGTACACAAACCACATATTTCATATTCAGGAAAGGAAACCAAGATATAACCAAGAAAAAGAAAACATAGGATCCATAAACGTAAGATTCTGTAAATTGATGAGGCAGCACTAACCTCATCAAAACTTTTCCCATCATGAATAGCCTGTTCGTGTCTCTCTTCATTGAGCCGTTTAAAGAGTTGTCCTTCTATATGATCGCTAAGCATGGCCCTTGGCAGATCTTTAGCCCCAAGAACAGAATTTTGTGGCAAAGGCATACGTAAGCCATGCTCGATCTCCCAAACAGAGCATTTAGGGCAAGTTTAATCTGCTTCTTTGGAATCACCCCATTTGAAATTTAAAAGGGCACAAATCAGACGCTGCCAACGTTCACATTTGTCACACATTACACAACGTAGATTCAAGTACGAAGTTTATCCTTAGGAAATTGATTACCTTCCACCTGAATTGTGAACTGTGAGTCTCATTGTAACACAAGATACAGAAATTGTGACAAGTCTCAGTAGCAGTAGCAGTATAGTATGCATTTCATTTTCTCCAAGCAACACAAGGACAACAATAAATTGGTGGAGGCTAAAAAAGAGGTTATCTACTTTGTAAAGCTTGCATATGTAATCATTTTCAGTGTATTCAATCACTTGGTACTTTAGAACTTTAACATTGCTCTGTCAAATGATGGAACATAATAAATAGTTTACACTTTGTAGTGCAATAAGCATATAATTGTTTAATATGCTTACACTATGAACAATGGTAATATCAGTGAAACATGTACATGGCTATGAACATGGATCGACCATTATTGTCATAAATGAAACTTATATAAGAAAATTGCAAACGGAACTTCTTGATAAAACATGAAAATAGATCATTGTACACTCATGCTTCATAGCTATAAAGCACCGGCGTTACGGATACGGCGATAAGGAAATGGGGATACGGTAATTTCAAGAAACAATAATACGGCGGTATGGTGGGTATATATAAATAATTAATAAAATGGTACATAAAGAAGAACAAATAATCTATGTGCGAGATGGCATGAGATCAAAATACTGCCCCTTTCGTTGCCTTCATGCCTCTTTTTATATCATCAATGACTGAATGACCATTAATTTCCTAGATCCTCATAATTGAATGTTGTGTATCTCTGGACTCACTCCCTGGCCAGCACAGCAACAACATCAGGAGGACAGCAGCAGTAAGCAACAACATCAACAGGTGAGCAGCAGCAACTACAATGTCAGTACAAAACAAAGCATAGCCGCATACAAGATGCAAGCATTATACAAATCTAACTTATAAAGGATGAAGGGGTAGGTAGTCACAGCGAAGGTGGCCACGTCGCCTTTAAATCGCCATGAACAGTACTCGTGCCACCGCCTGTAAATTCCGTGCCCCGCCAGGGGCATTTTAGTCTTTTTACATGCAGGGGTATAAATCACAGCCGACCACGCTGAGAAACCCTCGCTGCCGCCTCCCGTCCCACTCGCCTCCCCCTCCTCGTCGCCCCCTCCTTCTCCTCCCATCGCCGCCCCCTCCTCCTCCCACCCCGTCCCCTCCTCCTCTGCCCCTCCCCCCGCATCTCGTCCGCCCCGGGCGCGCCGCCCCCTCCTCCTCCCACCCCGTCCCC
>NC_041380.1:57443178-57455055 GCF_002162155.2 Triticum dicoccoides | reverse complement strand
ATCTCGTCCGCCCCGGGTGCGCCGCCCCCTCCTCCTCCCACCCCGTCCCCTCCTCCTCTGCCCCTCCCCCCGCATCTCCTCCGCCCCGGGTGCGGAGATGAGCTTCCCGGCAATGGCGGCGGCGCTCGTGGGCATCGCGGAGCTCGAAGATGCAGCAGATCCCCACCAGGGGTGGACTGGCACTTGGGGTACTCCCCGGCAACGACGGCCCAGCGGCGAATGGTGCGAGGGAGGCCGGCCACCGCGATGAGTTCCTCTTTCTCTCTCCCCGATCTAGGTCAGATCCCGTTTAACCCCCCTCCTGCCATGATTGCTTGTGCCATGATTTGCTCTGTGTTAGGATGAGGAAGTAGACCTGCAGGAGGAAGAGAGGATCTCAGGACGCGCTCCTTATTTGACTATTGAAATACGAAGTAATAAGAGAGATTAAACTTGTTTAGAAGAGAGAGCAGCAGCGAAGAATAGAATAGAACAGCAAGTCATAGTTTTAAGAGTAAAAAGAATGAGAGAGTAACTAAGAAATTAGAATAGAGAGAAGATTTGCAGAGTTAAAAGAGTATGAATCCTACACTTTCTAGCTGAGAATAGATAGAGAGAAAGCAAGACACAATCAGTTCTAGACATGATAAACGATACGTTGTAGCCTTGTACAGACAAGCAGAAGTACAAGAACATGAGATGATGCAGAGAAGAGAGTGATATAGGGGTGGACTGGCACTTGGGGTACTCCCCGGCAACGACGGCCCAGCGGCGAATGGTGCGAGGGAGGCCGGCCACCGCGATGAGTTCCTCTTTCTCTCTCCCCGATCTAGGTCAGATCCCGTTTAACCCCCCCTCCTGCCATGATTGCTTGTGCCATGATTTGCTCTGTGTTAGGATGAGGAAGTAGACCTGCAGGAGGAAGAGAAGATCTCAGGACGCGCTCCTTATTTGACTATTGAAATACGAAGTAATAAGAGAGATTAAACTTGTTTAGAAGAGAGAGCAGCAACGAAGAATAGAATAGAACAGCAAGTCATAGTTTTAAGAGTAAAAAGAATGAGAGAGTAACTAAGAAATTGGAATAGAGAGAAGATTTGAAGAGTTAAAAGAGTATGAATCCTACACTTTCTAGCTGAGAATAGATAGAGAGAAAGCAAGACACAATCAGTTCTAGACATGATAAACCATACGTTGTAGCCTTGTACAGACAAGCAGAAGTACAAGAACATGAGATGATGCAGAGAAGAGAGTGATATAGTGAGAATACATAAGTAAAGAGCTAAAACAAAACATACTTACAGCTTCAAAGAAATAGCATAATAAGTAGAACTTGAGATGTATGAAATAGAAATTGTCTGCATTGATCTGTTTTATATAGATGTCTAATTAGCTGCGCAATCATACATGGTCTGGTTAGTAGTTTGTTTGTCTTGATCATCTTGATGTTGAGTTGTCTGCAGTTGTTTTTTAATAGACTATTATTTTGTTTTAGTGTTTTAGTTTACAAATCTCTCATGAGGATCTTGCTATCCAGCTGTATTTTCCCTTTGGAATCTACATATCCAGTGAAGTTGGGATAGGCTATTTTTTTAGCTCTAACCGGTTTCTTTCTTTTTTGTTTCGCAGTTTCTATGATTTCCAAGGGTGCTGCTCGGGTCAATGGATAATGAAGAACTATATGACCAACTTTCCCTAGCTCCAACATCTACTACTAACAATCTACCTGAGCAGGTATTTCTCAAATCTATAACGATCCAGATCTGTAGTTGTTCTCCCTTCGTTGATAACAGTAAATGATTGATTTTGCTTTTAAATAGCCTACCATGGAGGTGACTCATTAACCCATGAACCGTTGTTGATTTTTTCCTTTAATGCAACGCTCGTCGTTTCAATTTGATTCTGCAGGCTGTAAAATAACTAATAAGGAGACCCCATGGTTGTTCGCTTATTTGGATTGCGACTTCTTTGAAAAGAAGAGGGTGAGTTTTTCCCTTGTTCGCTTAATGTCGTGTGCTTGTGTTGTCACTTTGTGGGCTACGACTACTACTTATGCTGCTAGATGCCTAGATGTGTGTGCTGCTTGTTATATATGTGCTCAGTCTTCAGTGCTCTTTTGTTCTGGTTCTGCTGCTGCTTGTGCTGCCGTGATGTGCTACTGGCTGCTGCTGTTGCTTGTGCTGCTGCCATGTGCTACTACCTGCTGCTGGTTGCTTCCTTATTCGGTTATTTGTGAAACTGAGTACTCTTTGTGAGAGGAGCAAATGAGATGAGCTTCATTTTTAGTTTTTTATTTAAGAAGCAGTGAAAAGAGTTTGGATTTTAGTTGTGATCTATTTGCAAATAGCGGATTTCTGGGAAGACGCTCAGATCCTCGACTCATTTCACCATCCAAATGTAGTTCCATTTTATGGCGTTGTTTGTGGTGATCCTGATGGAAGCTTAGCAATTGTTGCTGAGTTTATGGTCAATGGATATCTCAAACAATTGTTGAGGAAAAATACAGGTATTGCTTGTGTAATCAAAGAATATTTTGCATGCATCAGATGATAATAGATCTAACATATAAAAGCCGCTAGAGTACCCGCCCATCCAGCGCCCTCGCGGCTTCAAAATGATCCTGCACGCTTGATTCGCCTCGCTGGCTGTTGGCATCGTACTTTTTATCGCCGTGGTAAACATCAGGTGTTAGGCTATTTGGTTAATTAGGGTGACGGATTTCATGCTTATGTTAATTGTTTGTGGTTTATTTACGGGAGAAAATAGTGGTAGTTTATTTATTGGCATTGGTTAGGACTGCTGCTATTAGATCTACATGGTTGCGGTAAATGTTCAACTATTTGCCAAGTTGAGGGCTTAATGTTAGGCTATTAGGTTAATTAGGCTAACAGATTTTGGTACTTACGTGAAGTGGTTGGGGTTTAATAGGGTAAATATACCTTCCTCTTTTTAGTTCTAATTCATACTCGCTTGTTTATGGGTGGTTGTAGTACAGTTTTATTGATGGTAGTGATTGTGCAGGCACTTTGGTACCTGAGATCAAAGAGGAGGGTGAGAAGGGTGAGAAGAAATGAAAGAGGAAGAAGAGGAACAAGAAGAGCAAGGAGGACGTTGCCGGTGACAATGTGGGAGGTGCTTAGTTCCTCATTTTCAGCTTTTGCCGGCTCGACTGATGCGGGCAATGACGATGCAGTTGAGCGACTTACCCACAGACGAGAGCTCGAGGAAAGCTGCAAATTTGTGGAGGAGCGTCGGCATTGGTGAGCATCTACCAACTTTGTTCCTCCTTTCCTCACTTGCAATTTGATGGTCTCCTCTCCTCACTTGCAATTTTTCTTTTGCGTTCTCAGATGCTCTTTCAGGCTCTAGATTGATCGGGTGGTGTATGTGGTATGTTGTGCTCTCCGTGTTGACCATTCACCACCCGTGGAGCAGCCGTCCGTCCGAGCCAGATCGGGGACCCACCAGAACCACCATCACGGCCAGTCGACGCCACCAGGTAGCCACCTCTTCGCATAGTTGTAGATTAATTTGTGAATTCTGTAGGGCTCAACAAAAGGGCATACTTCAACTGGAAAATAAAATCAAATGTAATGAGTAGGATGTGTTCCTGTACTCATAATGCATTAATGCTCCATAGTCTCGCCTGATGTGACCAATTGTTATAGAGAGATGTTTTATCTTTTTCCCGCACTGTTGAACCATTAATTTTACCTATTTGATGCCTTTTCTTTTAGGCATGGAAATGCTTCTTTTGGTCATGCTATACTATTATAATAATAGTGCTTATTTTTGCTACTACATCATGCTTGTTAGCTATGCTTGACACATGTTTTTCCTGCTAAACCCAGCAAGCAGTTTTAGCCCATTTGGTCTTCCATTAGTTCAGTGCCTGATTCGTCGGGGTTGTTGTGTTTTCTATGTTTCTCATCGTGTGTCGGGCAGTGGCGAGTGCAGCTAATACTAATACGCCAATGTGAGCTTCTTACAGACCTTGTTTCCCTCTGCTCCTGCTACCTCTCCCTCCCCTTATATGCAAGATTGTACGATCTGCTTCGTTTCCTTGCTACATTTTTCCCACGGTACATAAACCTCTGACTAACTGAAGAGAAAATGTCGTCGCCCTGTAGTATTTTTAGATTAATTTTGTGTTGTTTTCTATATATTGCATTCTCACTACCATGCTTAATTATTTACAGGGCCATCAGAACATGTAACTCGAGTCTAGCGCCGCCTACCCAACAAGAATTGCATAGACTTCATTGTGGAAATCTGAATGTAGTTATTTATATGGGGGTTGCGACAGTAAGCGGGTCAGCACCGCTGAGGTGCACAACCATTCCGAGAAGTTGATGACCCATCTTGCCATTCTCTTATTGCCTGCTTGAGGTGCTAATTATTAATTGCTTGTCGGGGTTGATCGTTGCCTGGGTCGATCGGCTGGAAGACTGAAGGTGTTGCACAGCCTGCTACCCAATTCCAACAAGGTCACTCCATTTTTCCTTCTTTCTTTGTCCCTGAATTTGGTGCTGCTGCGTTTATGTTTGTGATGAAATTAATGGGTTCATGTTTGCGTTGGTCTGCGGGGTTAGGCATCAATTCTTGATGGGCCATTGAGTATCAGAAGCAACTGCATCTCCAAGTATAGGTCATTAAGCATGCCTGGATGCATTTGGATGATGATCTCAGTTTGAGGGAGTTATTGGTCTCATCGATGACATACGCAAGTAAGATCTCTATGATCAGGGTCCAGTGCTTAGTTAATTTCTCGAGTGCTTGAATTGGTTGAATACATATGAACCATATCATAGGAAGAGATGTTGTGCTAGCTTTAGACAATGCACATTCTTCAGTTCATATATGGTTCCAACGATTAAATTCCATATCACAGGTTTGCCCAAGGCAAAAAATATTAGTAATGCCACATGTATACAGTTAATGTGTATTCACATGTTTCCGCTTCCATTTTCTTGCCAGCAAGCAACACTGACCTCACACGTGTACTACTCGTTGCATTTGCTATATTGATTTACAAATAGGCTATCATGTATGTGAAGCTTTCTTCTGCTACAAAGGGCTCCTAGGCTTAATATCTTTATAGGATTATTGAGTTATTGAATCTAAAGGCATATAATCAGTTCTCAACTGATGTGTATATATATTCATCCTCAAAATAATGTCACTTACATGCCTTGTCCTACATTTGTGATGTTGCTGAGGAGGTTCAGTTCTTGCAGGCGGGGTAAAACTTGAGTCACCTATGAAATGATTTTTACCATTTGTAAGAGCAGAGGTTTTTCTGGGGTTGAGCCTGTTTGGCTGTTTATGAGCAGGCAACACTATGGTCGATCAAGCCCTTGCAAGATAATAATGCATTTTTGCATTCTGGGGTTACAATGGCGAGTACTAAACAAGACGACCATGGTATGAACTTTGTATTCTGGGATTGTGCTAAATTTCATGCTTCTGACTCCAGCAATGCATTTTTTTCATGTACCTTCCATTTAGCTAGAAACTTGGGATAACTGAGGGAACTTCCTCACTTTTTCCGCTCTTCTCAGATTTTAGATTGGGCGTATAAATATGCGTGTCACAGATTGAATTTGAATTCGAGTATAAAATTAAAATGGGGAATAAACCATTGTGCCATGTTCAAAATTAGAACTATAAGGAAGAAAGAAATTATCAATTAGGATGTTGTGTTGTTTCTGTGTAAATATATGCCATGCTAACTTGATGTTTAATATAGGTGTGTAGGATAATGTCACATTTCCGTTGCAACCAATAACTTTCTCAGATTTAATCAGTTCTGTGAAGCAGTTGAACTACCAAAGCAACCACTAGCATCATTTTTCATCAAAATTTGTTTTAGTTTACTCCACTTCCTATTCGTTCCTTTTGTATGCTGAACTGAAAGTAGACCTGGTTAAGCATTTAAAAGAACCTTGTTGCGGTTTTTAATACATGTTGCAGTTTTTAAGCGGCACTACAAAGATACCCCTTATAAAGCAACACGTATTCAACAATGTTTTGTTGCAAAATTTTGCTTCATTGCTATGCAACACTACCTTCTAATCTGAAAAATCTGACAGATATCACAACACTCATATGCTTATAAAGCACATGTTTCATAATAACTAGATGAACTATATACATGCTCTCCTTTTTATTGATTAGTTGGTTTAGCCCCTAAACTATCTTATATTATCTAAAAGAAGGCAGGCATAATTAGTTTTCCTACAATTTTTGTTAGTTCTCTGTATTGTTTTTGTTGATTTTTTATCTATTCTTCTATATCCACTCATGCAGTAGCAGTACGTATGTACAATATTTTTGAATGCAGCTCCAGGAATAGGAACGTTTCCCGCAAAAAAAGGAATAGGACTGTACTCCTCCCAAAAGACAAAAGCAAGAGTAAGTATTGCTTCTCACATCCTATAGAAAATAATCTCACAAATCAATTTTTCCCTTGAAATATTTACGGTTGCAAATATTCATCTTATGCAGCAATGCAGACAATAAAAATCCAGCACCAACAATGAATAGCCGGAGTAAACAAAACAAGCAGACCAAATCATGATGGCCCTTGAGGAAGGGTTGCACTGTCGAGGAGCAGCAGGCATGTAAATCTGACTGCAATTCGTGTATGTCTCTTCCTATTTATCTATTGTTCAACTGTGTTATTTGTGTACTACGTCAAATTTGAGTAATTGTCGGTCATGTAGCTAATGTAGGCGCAGCTTCATGAACGTCTGCCAAGGTTCTTAGTGAGGGATTCCTCTAAGATGCTTTCAGATTTTTGATTATCTAGCATATATATGCAGTGAAGATGTCTCTCCTTTTTGGTACCGCTCTGAATAGGACACATGGTGTTCATGTTCTGTTAGATAATTTTATTCTTGTGTAGTTTGATTTAAAAGATGATAGGTCAGAATGACAGAATGTGATTAGTTTTGCTTTTCCTGCTGCTACACATGATTTTACTTTTACTTTTGTTTTTGATTGTTTCTTTTTCAGTTTCTTAAGGCTAGAACACTACAGTGATTGATTATGCACCTAAAGGATTGATGAAGCTGCTTGGACTGAATTTCTCTTTAAAATACATGGTGATTGTTTGGGATGATTGGGCAAAAATAGTTGGGAATTGGTTTTTTATTACATGCAAAACTTCAAGCCTTGGGGTCTTGCTGACATTTGTTGTTTCAAGTTTAGACCTTTTTCACCGCTGACTATACTCTCAAGTTCAGGTCACGGTGGATGGTTTGAGAGGAGGAAGGCAGAGCAGAGACAAACGATGCATTCCATCATGCATGTGTGTGAATTTGTATCGTCCTACTATTGTGTTGCTTTGTTTTACAGTAATAAATAAAGAGATGAATCAGATTTTCTTTGGTTCGTTAGCAAAATTTTACACATCAAGTATTTTATACATAGCTAGAAAAGTGTACCATCTGATTATTGTTTTATACACAGTTGCTTGATTCTTTTTGTTCCTCTATAGGCCTCTGATCCTGTCTGCAGTGTGTGGCTAGGTTGTTCGTCCACCTAGGTCGTAGGTTCTTTTCTTCCTGCCGACGGCAGGTACAAGACTCAATCAATGGTTAATGGACAAGCACTATATACACCATCCATCTATGCTAATATAGCCTGTTTTTTAAAACCAATGTATGCTATTACCAAGTGATCTGAATATTTTCTTTTAAGCATGAACTTTCATGTAATGGAATATAAGTATCTTTAAGTTGATTCTAAATCAATCTCATACACATGCTTTGTATGCTTGGCTCGCTTTCGCTTTTTGCGCCATGGTCAAACATGCAGCGATGACTTTGTCTAATATTTATCACTTTAAAATGTGTCTGAAAAATATTAATGTACACTCTCTCAATACATGGCTTGCTTTTGGCCTTTGCGCCATTGGCGCAACTGGTCATCTAGTATATACAGCAAAGCAGCAGCAGGCCAGCAGCGACAAGCACCCAATGACAAGCCAATAAGCACGCAGCGTCAAGCACAGACAGCACACACACGCAGCCGGCAAGGCGGAAGGACGGAGGCATGGTCAGGCCGGACTTGGCTGAGTCCCTGTGCAAGATAACAAAGTGAGGCCCTTTGCCGGTTCAAGTGCCAATTATACCTTATATTTGTACTAAAATTTCTTCAATGACTTCCTTTTGAGAATTTATAAACTCACGTGTTAATCTTCTCTTTCTTTAGTTTTTCATGTTACAAATACTTTTGGGATGACATCTTAAAACACAAAGGCATGAAACTTGAAAAATCAAACCTGGAGGAGGGAGAGTGACCATGGCACAACACCACATAGGCGTGAAAGAAATTCAGCAACGAACGCTTGCCGATGGAGTAGTACTGCTATACACACTACTAGAAAAAGGCCTACTAATGGCGCATCAGTTTTGCCTACTAATGGCGCATCTCTAGTGCGCCATTAGTATCACGCCACTAGTATTTATTACTAATGGCGCATCACTGGTGCGTCATTAGTATCTGGTATACTAATGGCGCACTGCGGACGAATGCACCATTAGTATACTTGGCATACTAATGACGCATTGTTTGGTGATGCGCCATTAGTATACTTTGGCATACTAATGGCGCACTCTATAGTGATGCGCCATTAGTATAAATATTAGGGTTTTTTTACTTTTCTGATTTTTGCACAGGTTACAAAATATATTATTTGACAAAATATAGACATTAGCACACAACATTAGTAGATTCATCGAATACAATAGAAGATTAGTCTCCGAATACAATTCATCATATTAGTCTCCGAATTCAAAAGACCGAACAAAGATAGAACATTACAAGTCTCGAGACCACGAGTAGCGAGTTTGTGGAAAGTAATACTAATCCTAACAAGTCCTACTAATCATCATCATACAACTTCTACTCGTTATTAATAACAAGTCATACGATCATCATCTTGATAGTCATCGAACCAACCCTACTTAATTGTTCTTAGCACATGATCATCAGTATTAGGCAGGACCTAAATACCATATTTAAGCTAAAATAGCATAAAACAATATAGACTCTGGCTCTCCATTATGGAGAATGGAGAACATCCTGTCTCCAATTCTTGCGCTTCGCTTCCTTTTGCTTCCAAGAAGCTCCTTACGACTGTCCATACATTTTTTTCCATCCTTTGATTTTCATGTCTCCACTTCTTTTAAAAATCTCGTATGGACAGTTGAGATTCGTAGGATGACCTGGCTGTATGTTCAAAACATTAAGACTACCTTTCTGATACATCAAATGAGGCACACAATTCTCTAGGATTATCTGTTGAAAAACATAGTAATAACTTCATAGTTAGCAATGATGTACTAGTTTTAGAAGTATGCAAAAGATGCACGGATGTCGTAATAGTAAAAATCTTACCAGGGTATCTCCATGGTAGTTACCGTAGTTGAACACATGCACTAGTGGCACGTATTTACCATAATGTTGAGGAGTTTGATTGTGGATATTGTAATTCTCAATGTCAGTACAAAATCCGACCAGATAATTTTTCTCCTTGTAAGTTGTTAATTCGGAGCCATCAGTGTAGTGGGTTTTATCTACCATCTCCCGCACATTCTTTGAACAATAAAAATAAGCTGTCAATGGAAATAAGCTGTCAACTATTTTGAAATAAATAATATAAATTAGCTAATAACTATGTTTGAGAAACTCACATAGCGGTAGAACTGAAGGCCTATCAATAAGGACCCAAATGTCCATATTGTCTTGGTTGATGTCAGGATACCAAGATCCATGGTGATAAGCATACCCTCATCAAAACCATACATCTTGCAAAATGCTTCCCAATTTTTGCAACCAAAATGGGTTACGCTCTCAGAGTTATATATATTTACTTCAAAGTCCACATCGTGATGAGTCCTTAGGTGAATTTTCTTTGTTTCAGAAATTTCATGGTCTTCAAAATCCATCCTCTCCAAGACATAGTGTCTTGCATGGCATGGGATAAGCTATACTCGAATTGTAAAAGATGAAAATTACACGTTGAAATAGTTGAAGTCATGCTTAATTATGAAAATAACACTTGTCGTCATTGTGTACCGTTTCAACTTCGAAGGTCTCCTCGAGCTTAATGCTGAAGCACCGATCATCGTCCAGGTGAGGCATGTCGCACAGACCTCGATCGTCGTGGCACCAGTCGCACTCCCCCGGGAGACTTTCGTCGTCCGATGACGACATATCCTACGTTCATAATTCAAAACTACATCATTTAGGGTTTGTCGACACCGAGCATCCTAAAAGCTAAGCTTTTATCATTTAGGGTTTGTCGACGCCGAGGCACCCTAAAAGCCTAAGCTTTCATCATTTAGGTTCTTATCGACACCGAGGCACCCTAAAAGCCAAGGTTTTATCATTTAGGGTTTGTCGACACCAAGGCATCCTAAAAGCTAAGCTTTTATCATTTAGGGTTTGTCGACGCCGAGGCACCCTAAAAGCCTAAGCTTTCATCATTTAGGTTCTTATCGACACCGAGGCACCCTAAAAGCCAAGGTTTTATCATTTAGGGTTTGTCGACGCCGAGGCACCCTAAAAGGCTAAGCTTTCATCATTTAGGTTCTTATCGACACCGAGGCACCCTAAAACCTATGGTTTAATGCAGCAAGAATAAAGGGGCAGTTGATCCTACTTAATTAAGTACTAAGATACCCCGGCCCATGCATTAGTCGCAAGAACCCCATATGTCCTATTTTCAGCAAAGTCATGCTAAAATTCACGGAAAATTTCAGCATGACCTTTGCTGAAAATAGGACACATGGAGTACCCGAATTTGCTGGAACGGAAGTTAATCGACATTTCGGCAAACTCAAGGGCCTCTCGGGGTACCTGCAAATTCCTCACGACACAATGGTCGGAGACAAAACCAAGCAGACTAGCAAGATGATCATCATCTTTGCAAGTCATTACTTGTCAAACGCAGAAGTGCATAACACAAGCTTACCGACATAGACCAAGATGATCATCAATTTTGAATCAATAGACATACTTCTCAAAATAACACCCTAAGCTTTAAAACGACAAGGTTGATTCAAAATTATCAAGCATATAGCTTAGGGTCTGTACGGTACTTGTTAAACCTACCTAATAAACTCCATATGACCACATAAAACCCTGTTTAACACACCTGTAAAGAGGAACAACCCCCCTAAGGAGCTAGAAAGCTATATGAAACAAAATTATCAAGCATAGGCATACAAATTCAGTACTGTATGAAACAAAATAGGTACAACAAGTAGCTGCTAGAGTCATATGCTGAGAGTAGGTGTCAGCTTAAGACATTCTGAAATAGTAAATAACTAAAGGGCACTTTATTATGCACTTAGTAACAAGGTATATTGCATGATTAATAATTTTATAGGAGACCAATAGTAGAAATTTGATTGGGAGTGCTCCATTTCACTAGCGGCACATTTCACTCACTTTTGCAAAGCATCAGGGCACCAAAGTGTCCATAGGCAGCAACAACTCTACCCCGATTTCAGCTAAAGACAAGGCGAGCACGGCTAATCCACCTACAATACACGAAGCTACAGAGAGTAGCTACCCAATGATGCCCACGTTCATGAGTGCCATGCCGATCTTGACGACAAGGTAAAGAAAGGCCAAGGAAACCAAATCCCCAAAAAATGTTTGCCCTCAATCAAGGCATGATCCATCCTTCCTAACCATCACTGTCAATCTAGCTACTAGCTCTAGGTGGCCCTAGGGTTTGCAGGGGAGGGGTGGAGGAGAAGGGAGGAATCACCTGGGGGGGATGGAGGAATGGAGGAAGATGTCGGGGGTGCGGGCACGGGCGGAGGGGCTTGGGCGGGAGGACGTCGAGTGCGCGGGCGCGGGCGGAGGGGGGACGACGAG
>NC_041380.1:57442662-57443168 GCF_002162155.2 Triticum dicoccoides | reverse complement strand
GGCGCGGGGGAGCTGCTGTGGTGGGGGCGCGGGGGAGCTGCGGTGGTGGGGGCGCGGGGGCGGCGGGGGTGGAGTCCGGAGAGGGACGAAGGGGATCTGGTGAGAGGGAGAGGGAGGAATTAGCTAGGGGGAAGCGTACTAATGGCGCACCCGCGGTCGGTGCGCCATTAGTAATTTTTTTACATAGCAATGGCGCACCAGATAGAGGTGCACCATTAGTAATCTTTTTTATATAAATAGCAATGGCGCACCAGGGAGAGGTGCGCCATTAGTAATCTTTTTTTATAAATAGCAATGGCGCACCAGCCAGAGGTGCGCCATAAGTAATTTATTTTTATTTTTTGTTGCATGTAATAAACTTTTAGAAAATGAATATGAATATGAAACAATAATATTTTTTTATAAAAACAGTAATAATTGTTGTTTAACAACAATTGTAGTCTACACTTTATTATTATTATTATTTTAAAAATGAATATGAATATGAAACGGGGGGTGCTCGTCGG
>NC_041380.1:57412087-57442328 GCF_002162155.2 Triticum dicoccoides | reverse complement strand
GGGAGGGTGCGGGGGGTGCTCATCGGCGGCGATGGAGCGGGGGAGGGTGCGGTGGGTCGTCGGCGGTGGTGGAGCTAACGGGGGAGGGTGCGGGTGGGATCGAGATCGAGATGAAGGGGGATAGCGATCAAGATGAAGGGGCATCGAGATCGAGATGGAGGGGGATAGCGATCGAGATGGAGGGGGATCGAGATAGAGTGTCCACTACTAGGAAAAGGTCTACTAATGGTGCACCAGTTTTGCCTACTAATGGCGCATCTTTGGTTCTCATGAATATTCAATATTTTATCATATTAAATATGAAAAAATATCATCAAATTTGAAAAAATATTCATGAATTCAAAAAGTGCCCATTAATAGTTTTGCAAAAATATTAAATTAGTAATGGCGCACTATGCAACGATGCGTCATTAGTAGTTTTGCAAAAAAGTAAAAAAAATACAGTAGTGGCGCACTCTGTGGCTGGTGCGCCATTACTAGTTCAAACTACTAATGACGCACTCTGCCCGGATGCGCCATTAGTATGTTTGAAAAAATGAAAAAAAAATTTGATACTAGTGGCACACCTTGTGTCTGGTGCGCCATTAGTGTCTTCCACACTAATGACGCATCTCCACATGATGCCCCATTAGTATATACTAATGGCACACCACATGTCTGGTACGTCATTAGTGTCATTTTCATCTATAACCCTTTTTCTAATAGTGACACGTCTTCTCTGAAATTAGTAGTACTGATTACTGACCAGGATTGATGTAAAATGTATTGACCTTGATTGCCGGAATTACTAATGGAGTAGAGTAACCTTCTCTTGCTCTCTCAAGTGGAGCATATGGAGAATTAGTACATCCCAAAAAGAAGTAAAGCACAAATTAGATCGGATACAAAGCAAAGCAACCTGCTCCGCTTATAGAGGAGTATCTTTTACTGACCAATGCAAATTAGAGAGTGAATCATAGGGATCAACGAATCACTGATGGCTTGGTGATTGCTGGCACCGGCTGCACATGCCCAGGCCAGGGCCTAACCGGAGGAGAGCAGTTACCTTGCCGGGGACGGTGCGGATTTTAAACCGGCAGGGGGAAGAGGGATCGGCGCCGCAGCGCCGCGGGCTCGCGTGCGGCCTTGTTTGCCGGCGGCCGCCACACATGCGCCCACTTCGTCCTTTGGGAGGAGACCGGTGCGGCCAGAGAGGCGAGGGGGAACGGGCGCCGCCGCGCCGCGGGCTTGCGCGCGGCCTCCATGGCCGACCCGAAAGAGCGCGACCACGCTTCCCCTTGTCTCCCGGCGGTGGCCGCACTCCTTCCTAGCTCCGGCTTCCAGTGCACGCCGCTCCGGGCCGCTCTGGCGAAGAGCGTGCCGATGAGGGCGTTGTGCGGGCGGCGGGGAGAGTGCCCGGGAGGTTGTCGCGGAGCAGTTTGGCTGAGGATTGGGGGTTGCGTCATTGTGGGAGAAGGGAGGAGGCGGCGCTGTTTTCCTCGATCTGGGAAGAGAAAGAAGGATCGGGGAGGCACGTTTCAGTTGAAACGGGCTGAAAATTAGGGAGCTGCTAGCGGAATCGAGGGAGTGATTGTTTCGCTCGTGCGGGCATGAGAACGGCAGAGGTTTCGTTCGCCCCGAACATGTTCTCTTGTTTAATAGTTGTATAGACTAGCAAAGCCTGCGCGGCGGCACGTCGCGTCCTTGATACGGTCATATTAAATGGATTATGCTTTTTTATTAACAATAAGTTTTATAAAATTTGAGATCGCAGAGTTTTGTATGGAGAAAATATTAGTGCATCAAGATAAGATAAAAAGAAGCATGTTTTTATTGTCATCATGCATGTTGCATGTGCTAAACAGGAAAGACATAGTTGGTACATCTCTGACACATCTATTTATTTTGGCCGTGTACGGCGTGTTGTACAGAGAACAAACACTATGCGATGATGCTACTGCGATAAATGAGAAAAACATAAATGGTTACTGCCAAATTAGATCATTCTGTTGTAGCCTCCTGCAGGATTAGTGTTTGTGGTAAAGTGATAGAGACACAATGATAGGATCTTCACTACGTGGGCGCTGAGGGGAATTGCATAGCAGAACTACGTCAGAGAAGTCATTGCATATCTTTGCTAGAATTTTTGTTTGCCTTGCAAACTTGTTCTGCTGAGTGGTTATTATTAATTACTGATGGGCCATATTAAACCGTTTTTCTTTTACTACTTCAAGTACATAATAGCTGTAATCATTGATGGTGATATTATGGTTGGCACAAATGTACTCCAAGGCTGCTTGAGCAGCCTTTTCTTCAGCTTCATCTTGTGTTTCAGCAAGTTCTCCTGTAAATATCATCAGATTTCCACTCTAAGTGCACAGTAGATGTGGTGCGCCAATGAGAACCCATGCTTCTATCATGCCTCCAGGGCGGTTCCAATGGGCATAGCCTTTTACATCAAATTTGGTTGCTAAGCTGACTGCAAATACGTCTCGTATATACACTATTAATTCTTCTTGCTGCATGCAAATACATGGTAGTCAGTTTAAAATACTGAATAGAGATTGTTCTCACCGTGTCGCTCGCACGGCTGTAGTCGCAATGAGCGTAGCCTTGGTAGGTACTCCCTCTGTCATTCTTATAAGACCTTGAAGACATTTTAGACAATATGCAAAACAACCTATTTTGAGTTAGTAATTTTTTGGCGCATAGTGAGAAACTGAAATTGATACCGCGCGTAGGCGTAGTACGTTTACTTACGATTAGTAAGCGTGTATGTGTAACGCACGTCTCAATCAAACCACATCAAATTTATGTGGGTATAAGTTTTTTAATTCATTCTTTAGGAAGACCCCTTATTTATGAACAAAAGGAGAAGTACAACCCCATCAATTATCTTTTGAGGATGCCATGTATAGTTCAAGAAGACCATGACGAAATCATAACTATATAGAAAATGTCCCAAATCAATGGCAATCGACTGGATGAACACCTCCACTGCTCATATACGGGCGTAGCCTATTTAGTCTATTGTATAGTAAAAATGGAATCAAATATCCAATGAACATTCCATAATGCTTATTTTCTTAGGTGAACTTCAAAAAACATAGAAACATTGTCCACGTGAACGTGGTGTCTATGAAAAGTTGGAACAAAGATATCAAAAAAAATAGCAGCCTTTGAAGAACTGAATTAGTTTTCCTCTTGGATTTGGGCTGCTTGTTATCTTCATAATTTGAAGGCTCGACGGCAGCGGTAAAACCACCCATGGGAGTAATAATGACGTGAGCCGGAAGAGTCGGACAGTTTTCAGTCTCTCCTGGAGTGGAACTACAGTTTAGACATACATTATCTATTGTGTATATAATTGCAGAACATCTAGAAGCTAAAAAAAATCAATAAAGCGTTAGATTCACTGTAAGGAATGGAGAGAGGGAATTTAACATTTTCTCTATGACATGGATGTCATGCAAGCAACCCTTTCTCTACCCTAAGCTTAGTTCTGACATGAGTTAAACATGTCACCATGCTTCAACATCTTAGCAGTGCAGAAAGGCTACTATTCTAGAATGGTTAGAATATAAGGAAATTGGGCATGAGCACATAAAGGGCTATAAAAATTATTGTTTCGCAAAGCTAATCAGGACTGAAAAAGAACAAACACAAAATTTAGGATGACCAAAGCCATACAAAGACCTTCCTAACTTTGATAAATATACCCTCACGAGAAGAAATCACACTAAATTAACAACGGATATATAAATAAGTTTAAAAAGGCTAAAATGAAGGAAATGCCTAATGTCATGGTGCCTTTAGTTATTCATGTGCATATCCAATAGTAAGCATGATCTAATGAGAGAAGAAAAGTTTCAAAGTTATCAGTTGATACAGAATGTGCAGCAAGAATATATATTTGATAAACTATTCAACAGTAAGTATGATTCATCTTATTAGAGGAAAAGCAACAAAAAAATCCTGGTAAATTTAAGAAGAGAGATGTAGCTACGCTGTGGTAAAGCTGCTGCCTTGTGACCATGAGGTCATGGGTTCAAGTCCTGGAAACAGCCTCTTACAGAAATGTAGGGAAAGGCTGCGTACTATAGACCCAAAGTGGTCGGACCCTTCCCTGGACCCTGCGCAAGCGGGAGCTACATGCACCAGGTTGCCCTTTAAGAAGGGGAGCCTTGGCGCAGTGGTAAAGCTGCTGCCTTGTGACCATGAGGTCACGGGTTCAAGTCCTGGAAACAGCCTCTTGCAGAAATATAGGGAAAGGCTGCGTACAATAGACCCAAAGTGGTCGGACCCTTCCCCAGACCCTGCGCAAGCGGGAGCTACATGCACTGGGGCTGCCCCCCCTTTTTTAGATGTAGCTAAGCTGTGTAGAAAGATCTTACCAGTGCTTGCAAAGGAGTCAATTGCAGTAGCAGTTGTGTAAGAGATGATGCACTGATGATTTCCATCTGCTCATGACTTGAAACCAGCAGCAGAGTATACGGATGAAGTTATCATCAAAGCATGGTTTCAAAACTTGACTACAAGAAAAAGGAAGTGATAAGAAATTAATACTAACTGAGGAACGAACTGGAATACATATATATGTATATAATCATCACAACAGTATTCTTCCGGCAGTCACTGCTATCTGACGATGCGGCGCTTCTTGCCGCCGTCGTCGCCTCCCCGGCCGAACCCACAACCATTCATATCCCCTTTTCACATTAATTATCCCTGATGTTGTTCTACAAAGATGACCACAAATTCTGAATATCCCTTCCCCCACTACAGTAATTAAGCACAAATCAATCATTTCTTCTCATAGCTTTTCAGAAATACAACAAAATCCAAGAGCGGTTAATATTGAATACATAGAAATCACCAAAGAACGCAAGAGTGGCAGAAGGGGGGTGATGTAACCTTCAATCCGACAGAGAAGCCGAGGCACGTGGCAAGGGTGGCGCTGCCGCCCCAGCAGAGGGCGCAGAGCGTTACCACTTGTCCTCACACGCTCATAGCGACCTATCCTATTGGCGCTTCTCCTCTTCGCCTCCATCATTGCCGGAGCAGGCAAGGGAGAAGGGGCTGGGTTCCTACCGCCGCCACCATTAGGACTTAAAAGCTCAGAGAAATGCACTCAAGCATTAAAATGAAAGAGGCTCACCTGGCATAAAATTCACAAACATCTGCTTTGAAGGCTGCATATTCTACCAACTTCCTGTTAGAAGAAAAACAATAGTTTGATATGAGGGAAACTTTGTATGAAATATTTCCAGTATATGTTTACGGTAATCACGTGCCCAAAAAAATCTTACTTTCTTACATGACCAAAAAATAACATATCCAGAAACAACATGAGGGAGAGGAGTTTATCCTTCACTATGTCATATATATTACCTTGATTCACCTCATATGCAGCCTTCCTAGATTTCCTATCAAACACCCTTGTCGACATGACACATAAACTATCTTCAGAAACAACATGAGAGAGAGAGAGGTGGTTAAGTTAGCAAATGGTAATAAGAAGGGTAAATCAAGAATCAATGTAGATGAACTGCAGCAGCATCAATCGTTCTGCTTTAACATTACAGTCAACAAAAACAAAAGACGAACTCAAGAATCCTATTTACCTTCCTATGAGCATGCTTCTACACAGGAAGTTAGTAGAATATGCAGCCTTCAAAGCAGATGGAAATAAACATGCAGATTTTGAACAAATCATACAAAGTACATTCTGGAACTATGTCACACTGCAATCTGCAACTGCATATGGAAATAAGGTCACTCTAATCAGGGTACTGAATTTTGATATCGACACGCCATAAATGGACAAAGTACCTTCACAGGAGTACTTTCAGTGAACATGCATCTGTCGTATAATAATGTGAACAAAAGCAATTTTAGTGATCAAATGATGAAAGACCCATAACAGGGTCCGGTGCAACATTACCTCTGAACCGTAGGCGCTGTGAGTAGATCGTAGTGGAGAAGGTGTCTTCGTGCTCGGGCAATACATCGCTTCTGGTTGTATTCCGCTCTCTTCTCATCAGACATTCGTGCAAACCAATTTTGACCACTTTTTGGTATTTGTTCTTGCAGTTTTTCACCCGCTTGATTTGCATTCACATGAGTATGCGTATTTGTCAGACCTTTAAACGGGGAACGTTCCCCTGATCCTAATGGGGATGCAGGCGGATGATGATCCTTCATCCGTGGCATGTCAAAAAAATAGGGAACATTTTAAATCAGTACAAGCACATAATGATGCTACACCTCTGGATAAATTTAATACAAAGGGATGTGACTGAATTCTTAAATGTTGGAGAAAGTACACATGGATCTTAACTGAAGGTATGCTAAGTTCTCATCTAATATTGAGAAGCTAAATTTTTAAATGTTGCAAACAAGTAACCCTAAAATCTGAAGTCTTGTTTGGATTCAGTGCAAAAAGTAAACTCTCAAGTCTTGCCTGGATTCAGTGAAACAAGAAAGGTTTTTGTGTATAAAAAGGTACATCTAAAAAGGTGACAAAAAGGACCTTAGCTGCAGCAAATGTTGATGACTGCCAATGGTCTAAACCAGTAGAAATAAACTATCTGTTGTTAGGGAGAAGGCAAATAAAGAACATATGAATAATCTTAGTGAGATTACCTGAATTTCAGATATTAGTAGATCATTGAAAACATCCTCGAAAAGTTCACAAGGTATTTTTCTTGCCACTTGAGCAGTCCGTCGTGGTATTGCGGGAAAGTGCAGATTCCAGACAACATTTAAAAGGCAATTTCAGCAACACAATGAATTTTGTCAACTATATTAAGAGCTTATTAAAAATAACTCAAAAATCAGACTGTAAACCTTTTAATGCTGCGTTTGGCATTGTCGTGGATCATGACAATTCACCTTTTACCACTAGTTCCATGGCTATTATCCCACAACAATGCTACTTTGGCATTGCGGTGTATGCAGAACATCGTGCACTAAAACGACCACTCTCGGCCATGAACTATATGATTATACAGAATTGGAAGAATCACACGCATCAATTTGTCTTGCGTGGAAGGATCATATACTGGGCCTCATATACCAGGTACTAAATTGACTTTCCTAATGTTATGGACACGTTGACGTTATGATTGTTTTTGTACACACGCTATCTCCTATATCATTGTGTAGTCATTTCATGAAACAAAAATGTAGACGTAGATTGTATTAGCTTTGTCTCATTGCATTAATGACATGTATCTGTATGTGCGTAGGTATCAAAAATCAACCGATCTCTGATTGCATAAGTAACAAACTTGTGGAATGCACGTGTAGCCTAATATAAGCTAGTTCGGCTAGCTCTCTATTGACCCGAATTTAGCAGAAGTTATGATCACACAAAAAACATTTTAGAGTCCGAACAAAAACAATAAGCGACCCAATGCTAATCTGATGGCTAAGGCAAGCGTATGTAGAGTCTGAATCTGAAAATCTAATCCAACTTACCATTACCAATTAAATCAAAAGAACCAAGAATGAGACATTGCACATGCAACAATGGTTGGTTCCAGAATCTACAAATGTAGACATATATGGAAAGGAAAGCTGCTAGCACAACATGAAGCAACGCTGGTGAAAATTGCATACCCATATTCAAAGAGTGGAAATTTCTATTAAAACTCAGACCTATATTCAAAGAGTGGAAATTTCTTATAATCAAGTCAGCAATCAATTTTTTCTTGTGTGGAAGGAACATATACTGGACCTCATGAGATACCGTGAGAACAGAATCACAAGCATCATTTTGGAGGATCAGAGAGGATCAGAGAGATAGAGGGTGAAAGTGCCTGGCTTGATGGCGAGGGCCTCACCGTATGGCCAACATCGAAGTGGGGGATAAGAGAGTCGGCGGCGACGGAAGCCGAGTTGAGCGGCGCCGGGGAGGAGCGGAGGGTCGGCGGCAGATGCCGACTCGACGGGCGGCGACGGGCGATTGGAGCAGCGACAGAGTAGAGGATCGGTGGGTGGCGACGGCAGCCCATGTTAGCACGTCTGTTGGGCAGCACAGAAGGAGTGGGCGGTAGAGGCTTACTGGAGCGGGCGGCGACGGGCGACTGGAGCGGCGGCGGAGTGGAGTATCGACAGGCGGTGGCGGCAGCCCGTGTTGGCGCAGCCGTTCGGCAGCACAGAAGGAGCGGGCGACTCACAAGAGGAGAGGACGGCGGAGTGGCGGCGGCTCCGGAGGCGGCGAAGGGCGCGGCGGGGCGGCTCCCGCGGCTGGGGAGGCGGCGACCCGCGGAGGGGACGGGTTCCCGGTGACCTACGGCGGCTTCCCGTGGCTCCGGCGGCGCGAGGTGGCGGTGAAGGGCGCGGCTTCCCGTGGCTCGGTGCCAGGTTGCGGGAGGCGAACGGGGCGGGAGGAGGAGGAGCCGAGGAGGTCGTGCGGGCAACCGGTTTTCTTAGTGCGGGGCAGATTAGCGATCGATTGATTGTGGTGGCTTAATGCGTGGTTGATAGTGTTAAACACAGAAGGATTAAGAATCATTAGATTTTGATGATTGATGGATGTGATTGTTTGGATCTGCTCTTCTCTTCTTTTTATAGTGGTAGTAGATAGATGGTGCCGGGGCGGATTTGATGACGGCGAGGAAGACGGCAGCTCCAAAGAACGTGGCCTGCAGAAAAAATCAAAAGCTACGGAGTAGTATTATATATACATGCAGTGCTAACATTAGTGCACATACGGGGATGACTACGTATACGCATGCATGTGTACCGCCAATTGCTGCGTAACTGGTGGTGAACTTGCGCGACGTGCAGTGCATTAAGGGCAGTTGTGGACTTGTTTGGTCGAGTTTGAGTTAATTGCACAGAAGTACTACAATTCGGGCATCATATGCAGATTGGTATCACGATTGCTAATTTTTACGTGTCAGTATCAATATTGGTCTAAATTTTTGCAAAAAAGGCTAAAAGGCTGATTTATACGTATTGACAGTGTATCTGAGCGTTGGGGCCCGTCTGCCAGGTGCCGATGTGGCATATTTTTTGCAGAAAACCCCTTGGCTTTATATGTAATCATATAAATGCCCATTTTTTCACAGAAAAACCGTCATTGAGAGGGATTTTTCTTTCGTTCGCAAGATTTTCACGGACTTGTTCGCAAGTTTCCGGCGCATTGAACGAATAAATAACCGAAACGGAAAAAAGCGAGCACGGACGATTAGAACCCGCGACCTGCAGGTGTGTGGCTGGGCGTGCTTGCCACTACGCCACAGAGTCGCTGTTGACCTGATCCAGGCGAAAGTTATATTATACTAGCACGCACACGCTGGGCCGGCAGCTGGGCCAAGCAAAGCCTGCAATATTTTGGCTGCTCACGCATGATCTGAAGGCGCACTCTCCCTTACTCGCTTGATAATTGATCGACTCGCAGCACTCGTAGCGAAAGCCTAGCAGGCTTAGATCTTTGTCCTCTAACTCATTGCTGCATTTCACTTTCAGCGTGATATCGAAATGCATAGGCCCAAAAAGAGTCACAGGAGCACGGGCAGCACCTGTTAATACTAAATGTGGATCCTGCATGCAACAACCACCAATTTGAGTAAACAATGAGAATATCTCGAATATTGGTATAAGAAAAAAGGAGAGCTGGTCATCAACTGTAACTTAATTTCCCTCGCAAAAAAAGCTGTAACTTAATTTCTGGACCCTTCAAACTAACAGAGCAAATTTAAACTAATAAGTAAAGTGAAGCCGGATAAGAGGTAAATTTTGAGCAGCACAATCAAGAGAAAACGTTACCATGCATTGGCCATAATACAATGTGAGGTGCATAAACAAATGGTGGCAGAAAACATTAGCCTAAATACGTTAGTGTAACATAAAAAAAAAGGAACTATAATGGTTGAGGGCTGCACATATAGCTCAAAGCATATTAACAAAAGCCATGTCTGCAACATTTGCTTTCCAATAACTTGCCACATTTTTAAAACATCTTGCAGCCAGATCCCATGAAGTACAGTAAAAGACAACACTATTATCAAACATACACCAGGGGTTGTGAAGTAAAAACCATAACAGAGACATGGTACATACAATACGGCAACACTCAAGGACAGTAATAAAAAAAGGCTGTGTTGCAAAGCTAGAAATAGATAAAATATAATGAATGTAAGAAATAATAACCTCCTCATTGATAGTTTGACAGTTATCCCTTTTGTGCTCAAAGATAATATTGCGAAGGTGATCCAGGTCATCCCTCACAGCAACGATGCCAAACACATTCAGCGGCCAATGTAAATCCCCATATATTTTCTCAACTTTAACTGAAAAGATCTGCATACTACGCTCGGGGTTAGTAACACCAGGCTTCGTCGGCTCGTCCGTGAAACACATAGCAGGGATCCGAGCTGCATGTAGTGGCAGGAGATTGCACTTCAATTAAAGAGATATTTAATCTATGCATGTGGTGACAGTAAATTGTGATTCAGTAATGTCCTACCTCTATCGATCTAGAACAATGGTGAAATCAAATATAGTAGGAACATCATTGTTCGAACATACAGCAAGATGAGATGCAATGGAATCATCAATTTATTGGAAATATACTGTTTAGTCGCTGATGGAAGATCAAACGAATTTTGATACGATAAAAGTTGGAGAAAGCAGCCTGAGTTTCTGATAGAGTAGAAACACTTTGTAACCAGCCCATCAGAAATGCCCGTTGGATAGATTTATTTTCAAATTATAGGAAACCCAAAAATGTTTAAATTCATGGGGGACAAACAGAAGAGGAGAAATTTTATTGTTCTGAACAAGAAGGTGCAGAATGAACTATAAGATCTAGAGGAGGAGACGAGAGTAATTAGGAGAGAGCAACTTGCACGTAGAGGGAAATATAAACTGGATCGGCTCAGTTTTGTGAGGATAATGAATACTATTGATTTCAACGGTGTAGCAAGAAGTGGCTGTTGGAGGGCAATAATTATACAACATGCTTTCACAGGGTAGCAAATGAGTGGCAACGAAAACATACTGTTTACTCACGGACGAAAGATGATGTGCGGATTGAAGGTTTGCCCAATTTACTATATTTAGTCACATGCTTTTATACTGACCCATTTTGTAAAAACAGTAAGGGACATTGAAATTTGAAAAAACATATGACAAAATCAACAAGAATTTACTGTCGCTAGGCTTTCGCTAGAGTGCTGCGAGTCGATCAATTATCAAGCGAGTAAGGGAGAGTGCGCCCTCAGATCATGCGTGAGCAGCCAAAATATTGCAGGCTTTGCTTGGCCCAGCTGCCGGCCCAGCGTGTGCGTACTGATATAATACGTGTCTCGCCTAGATTATGTGAAAGGCGATGCTGTGACGTAGTGGCTAGCGCGCCCAGCCGCAGTCCTGCAGGTTGCGGGTTCGAATCGCCCTCCCGCTCGTTTTTCCGTTTCGGTTATTTGTTTGTTCGATTCGCCGGAAACTTTCAAAAAAGTCCGTGAAAAACTTGCGAACGAAAAAAAATTCCTTTCAATAGCGGTTTTTTTGCGAAAAAATGGGCATTTATGTAATTACATATAAAGCCAAGGGGTTTTCTGCAAAAAATATGCCACGTTGGCACCTGACAGACGGGCCCCAACGGTCAGATACACTGTCAATACGTATAAATACGCGTTTTAGCCTAATTTGCAAAAACCCGGACCAATGTTGATACTGACACGCAAAAATTAGCAATCGTGGTACCAATCTGCATGTGATGCCCGAATTGTGATACTTCTGTGCAATTAACTCGTCGAGTTTGCATCCAGCCTTAAACCTGCAGTATAGATGATAACATCTTGGGCGTCTTATGATTCACGTGATATGTGGACGGCCGCGTATAGCGAGGCGTGCGACATGAGTCGCCGTCGGACATCCGCGTCTCTGAGGCGTCCCGGCGCGGAACCGCCGTCTGTCGGTCGGCAAGAAGGCATGTGCCAGCGTGCCCAGGGGGCGCCCGTCAGACGCCTCACCGTCCCATGGTCGCCGGCTTGACACCTGATCTTGGCGCCGACGCCGTCTTCGTCATCGTGGACAACTATGCAAACACGCTCTATATCTGGAAGCGTCGCCCGGTCGATGCCTCGATGGTTATCTCTGTTGTGGCGATATGATGGTGTACTCGAGGTTGACAGTCGTGGTCTTCGGGCTCTCGACCCTGCGGTGCTTCCGCCGACGGCAATGAGTATGCAGGTCCTGTACTCCTGCCCACAGCGCCGTCACCCACGACACGGCAGTGCACTTGACGAAACCGCCGCCACCGCTCCCACCCATATCCAAGCACCACCAGAGGCATAGCCAGGCGTCTTTATTTCTCCTCCAATCCCCTGTTGCGGATGGTTGCCAAATGCCAACCTTGACGCGCCCCCCTCAGAGGTCTCGGCGGCCAAACTCCGCCCAAGCTGGGCCAGTAAGTAGACTTGGTTTGGTCGCTGCTTGAGGCCTTACGGAATTGGAGAGGGTGCTAAAGGAGGTTGAAGCCGAGGAGCAGCGAGAAGACGAAGACCTGAAATACGACGGGATGAGGCCACCGAGGACGCGGCGAGCGGGCGGCTATGGGAAACGGAGCACCCAACTGGAGGAGCTGCGGCAGCATGGGCTGCAGGGGACACGCGTGGTGCTAGGCTGTGGCGTGCCCCAGCCGTCGTCTTTGTGGCATGGAGATGGACGACACAACGGGATGAAGAGATGCCGAGGACGTGGTGCAGGCGTGCAGCGCCGGATACAGGTGCAGGGAGGGATTAGAGGTACCATACTATTTATAGAAACACAATCGCTCTAGAAAAATCGAATCAAGCAGCTTCGAGTAAGCCCGGGCAAGAACGATTTGAGCGACGTGGAGAGCCAACACCACATGCAGAATTGCATGTGTAAACACGTAGTCACATCTCCTGTCAATCAACATTCATGCAGCAGCCGACAATACACGGAAACTTGCAGCCCGCACAGCAAAAAATGCTAAACCAACCAAACCAAGCTGCACACACGTTCAAAAAATTTCAAATGAAAACCTGAATACACAACACATTTGTACACAGCGAGGTACCAAAATAATACCACGTGCCAGATTCAAACCTCACCAAGAGCCACTTTCATCCAAATGGCTAAACCTGAAGGCAAAAACTTTGCCTAGAATAGAGACTTGGGTGTTCAATTCTTGCTATCACTGGGAATTATCTTAAATCAAATCAAAGAAAGGAGATAGGTGAACACAAGTGCACAAGACTAGAACGAAAGTTTGTAAAATTAAATGTCGACGCCTCGTATCATGCAGATGATGGATGGGGTGCAACAGTTGCTGTCTTGCGTGATGAGAAGGAAAGATTCATAGCAGCCCAATGCAAATTCATCCACCATGCTGCGGATGTAATGACTATGGAAGCCACAGTCACGAGGGATGGATTAATCTTGAAAAATACAATGGGGTTCAATCGAGTAGAGGCTGAATCCGATTCTCTGAATGTGGTTGTCGGCGTTTTGGGAACGGGGTTTCCAGACTTGCCTGCCTGCGGCCCGCGGTGTGGCTGAGCCAGCGGGCCGTACGACCCATCTTCATCAACAAAGCGCCAAAAATCCTCGCGAGGCGGACGACGCAAGACCTCCTCTGGAGTGGCCTAGCCAGGCAGGCTCACGAGGAGCGGAGATATCAAGGTGAGGCGAACCTCACGAGGCTCTCGTGACGTGAGCCGTGACGATCGACACCAGGCAGGCGCCAGGCGGGCGCCAGCGCGCACAACGTCTTTGTTTCCTTTTTGGTGCAAAGGGGCAAGCGCAACCACGGAGTACCGATGCCTCAGACAAAGGTTGTCATTTCTATGCAACAAGACCAAGACCATGGACTGCAAGACGGAGATTATCGTGGAGCCTAGAATAGCGTCACCACCAGAACTTTGTGCAGGCGAAGACTACTTTTATCGGGATAGCTTGTACTAGTTGTCCCCCTTCAAATTAACCCACCATTGTTGACTCCCTTCCCGCTCGATATTTGGGAAGAGGACCAGGGCCTCTATAAATAGGTCTAGCCACCACCATAGTAGGGGATGAGATGACCTGATCGGATCTTAGCTCGAGAAAGACCAGCCCCCCACACACAAGCTCACCGAGCTCAAGAACGCCTCAACCTCAGGAGGCCGTTCTTCCCTTGTATTGTTCATCATCAGCCCAAGAGGCAATCCACCACCACCCAACTGGAGTAGGGTATTACACCACAACGGTGGCCCGAACCAGTATAAATCCCGTGTCTTTCTATGTTGTGAGTTCGTCGAGTTCGTCCGCAAGATCTTAGCGAGCTATAGCGTAGATCAGTTGGAGGGAAAGACTTCGCGCGCACCCCAGTGTTCGAACCTTAAGGGTTTGCAGGAACCCCACATCCCGACATTTGGCGCGCCAAGTGTGGGTGCGCTATAGCTTCCCTTCCATCAACTCGTCGCTCCGTCGTCTCCATGTCAGATGCTCGCCGCGCTCGAGCTGAGCATCGGGCCGCCCTTGCCGCCCACGTCGCTCAGATGGCTCCCGTCGGCGGGCTGCCTCGTCGTTCTCCGTCCCCGCCGCCAACACTGCCACCGGCCCGGTGGGAAACAAGCAGCAGGCGTCCTCGCAACATCCTTCGGTGCGGTAGGACGGCCGCACCGCTACTCCATCACTCACCCTTGCTGATTCTTCTCTCACGCGCACCGCGCTCCCATGGAGGCACGGGTCGCGCTCATCGCGGCGAACGAGCTCCTGCGTTACCGCCCCGTCAACGACGTCTATGAGGAGTGGCTCGACCGCGTCGCCGAGCTTGTCCGTGCCGCGGGGGGCTCTCTGGCACCGTCCCACTCTGTGCCTCCCCCTCAGCAGGCCGCGGGCGACGGGGCACATGGCGTGCCTCCTCCACCTCGGCCCCAAGACGGTGCCTTGGCACCAAGGCGCGCGCCACCGCGGCGTGATCCGCCGCGCCCGGCACCCGCGTGTGAAGAAAGGAGCTGCCAAGAAATCCCACGGCCGCGAGAAGCTGCACCAGCGCTCCCCGCGCCACCTCGTCAAGACCGCGTGCCGCCTGTAGTGGCATAGTGCGGACCTCGCCAAGACCAAGCTCCGCCCCCGAAGCGGGCCCCGGCAACCACGGCAGGCTGCCGTGCCTTCACCCCTGAGCTACGTAGCGTTGCCTGGCCAGACAAGTTCAAGCCAGATCTGCCTCCTCGGTACGATGGCACCGCCGACCCCGCGGAGTTCCTGCAGCTCTATGAGTTGAGCATCGAAGCGGCCAACGGCAACGAAAAAGTCATGGCGAACTGGTTTCCTATGGCTCTCAAGGATGGGGCCCACTGCTGGCTCCTGAACCTACAACACGGCTCGATCTCCTCCTGAGATGAGATGCGCGACCTATGCCGCATCAAGCAACAGCCAGGAGAGACCCTCCAGAAGTACATCCAGCGCTTCAACAGCACTCGCCTCAAGATCCCCAAGGTCACGGATGAGGCCATCATCTCCGCGTTTTCCAACGGCGTCCGCAACTTCAAGATGAAGGAAGAGCTGGCTATCCATGAGGAGCTGTGCACATCTCAGGAGCTGTTCAACCTGGCGACCAGGTGCCCAAGAGCTGAGGAGGGGCGCCTCTCTCTCCTTGAGCTGCCAGCCACAGGAGTGGAGAAAAAGAAGGCCAAGGCCAAGGACGTGAAGCGCAAAGAGGCAGTAGTGCTCGCAGCAGAGCCTGACACCAATCAAGGCAGAGATCAGCCCGAGTCATCCAAGAACGGCCGCCCATTCTGCGCCTTCCACAACCTGAACACCCACAACACCAGTGACTATCAAGAGCTCAGAGCCATTCAGGAAGGACGCTTCGGCTGATGCCTGGTGACCCACAAGTATAGGGGATCTATCGTAGTCCTTTCGATAAGTAAGAGTGTCGAACCCAACGAGGAGCAGAAGGAAATGATAAGCGGTTTTCAGCAAGGTAATCTCTGCAAGTACTGAAATAAGTGGTAATAGATAGTTTTGTGATAGAATAAATTGTAACGAGCAACAAGTAACAAAAGTAAATAAAGTGCAGCAAGGTGGCTCAATCCTTTTTTAGCAAAGGACAAGCCGGAACAAACTATTATAATAGGAAAAGCACTCCCGAGGACACATGGGAATATCGTCAAGCTAGTTTTCATCACGTTCATATGATTCGCGTTTGATACTTTGATAATTTGATATGTGGGTGGACCGATGCTTGGGTGCTGTTCTTACTTGAACAAGCATCCCTCTTATGATTAACCTCTATTGCAAGCATCCGCAACTACAACAAAAGTATTAAGGTAAACCTAACCATATTATGAAACATATGGATCCAAATCAGCCCCTTACGAAGCAACGCATAAACTAGGGTTTAAACTTCTGTCACTCTAGCAACCCATCATCTACTTATTACTTCCCAATGCCTTCCTCTAGGCCCAAATAATGGTGAATTGTTATGTAGTCGACGTTCACATAACACCACTAGAGGTTAGACAACATACATCTTATCAAAATATCAAACGAATACCAAATTCACATGACTACTCATAGCAAGACTTCTCCCTTGTCCTCAGGAACGAACGTAATTACTCACAAAGCATATTCATGTTCATAATCAGAGGGGTAATAATATGCATATAGGATCTGAACATATGATCTTCCACCAATTAAACCAACTAGCATCAACTACAAGGAGTAATCAACACTACTAGCAACCTACTAGCACCAATCCTGGACTTTGAGACAAGAATTGAATAAAAGAGATGAACTAGGGTTTGGAGATGAGATGGTGCTGGTGAATATGTTGATGGAGATTGCCCTCTCCTGATGAGAGGAGCGTTGGTGATGACGATGGTGATGATTTCCCCCTCCGGGAGGGAAGTATCCCCGGCAGAACAGCTCTGTCGGAGCTCTAGATTGGATCCGCCAAGGTTCCGCCTCGTGGCGGCGGAGTCTCGTCCCGAAAAGTTCCTCCCTATTTTTTCATTGAAAGACCTCATATATGAGAAGATGGGCATCGGAAAGCCACCAGGGGGGCCCACGAGGTAGGGGGCGCGCCCTAGGGGGGGGGGGGGCGCCCCCCCACCTCGTGAGCAGGGTGTGGGCTCCCTGGCCTTCATCTTTGGCGTGGATTTTTCTTTATTTCTTTTAAGACGTTTCGTGGAGTTTCTCAGGACTTTTGGAGTTGTGCAGAATAGGTCTCTAATATTTGCTCCTTTTCTAGACCAGAATTCCAGCTGTCGGCATTCTCCCTCTTTATGTAAACCTTGTAAAATAAGAGAGAATAGCCATAAGTATTGTGACATAAAGTGAAATAACAGTCCATAATGCAATAAATATCGATATAAAAGCATGATGCAAAATGGACGTATCAACGCCCCGAGCGCAACCATCGGGGCTACGGCCGTGGAGGAGGACGCGGAGGCGGACGCTGGGACGACCGTGGCCTGCGCCAGGAGTGGCGTGACCGGCCTCGTGAGGACCGCTGGTAGGACCAACCTCGCGAGAGCGCCTGGAGGGACCCGCCTCGTGAGGATCGTCCCCAGGGCAACGCTGGTCTTCCCCCGTTGCCGCCGCCAAGGAGGAACGACGACCACCACCTGGACGAGGGGGCTGGGGGCTTCCAGGAGCCGCGCGCAGTCGCTTGCATCTTGGGCGGTGCTCAGGCCCCAGCCTCTCAGCGCATCTTCAAACAGTTCGCTCGCGAGGTGAACGCAGCGCTCCCCAAACTCGAGGCCACGCGCCCGCTTCGGTGGTCCCAATGCGCCATCACCTTCAGCTCGGCCGACCAGCTCAAGTGCGCAGCCACCGTTGGCACACTCCCTATGTTGTGCTCTCCAGTCATCAGCAATGTGCAAGTCACCAAGACTATCATCAACGGCGGTGCAGGGCTCAACGTCCTATCCGCCGACACGTTTGACAACCTCCAAGTGCCCTACGAGCAGCTCCAGCCAACCAAGCCTTTCTCAGGAGTGACTCATGGTTCCACCACACCAATAGGGCAAGTCCGCCTGCCTGTCACCTTCGGGTAGCGCAAGAATTACCGCACCGAGCTCATCGACTTCGACGTCACGCACATCCGCCTGCCGTACAATGCCATCCTCGGGTATCCAACCCTGGCAAAGTTCATGGCAGTCACTCACCATGGCTACAACGTTCTCAAGATGCCAGGAAGCGGGGGGATCATCACGGTCCCATGTGAAGAAAGGGATGTGGTGTGCTCCCTTGAGCGTGCCTTCCAAGCCGCGGCAATCAACAACCCTGACAGCAGAAGTGAAGGCCATCCGGAGACCATTCCCAAGAAGAAGCTACCGCGCCGTGCATGACCCCAAGAAGATGGCGTCGCATCAGGAGCCTCATCAGGATCGGCGCCCGCTCCAGGGGTGCCTCCCTCCACCGCATAGGAAAGCGCGCCCGGCTCCCTCCTCAGGCAAGGCTCAGGGGCTCTCCTCTGGAGGGCCTCAGACCTTGCCAATCTCACGAGGGAGGCGCTTGGGCACCACTTGGAAGCGTGCTTCACGGCCCGTGTTCCTCAGGAGAGTGTGGGGCAAGGAATGCCCACCACCCAGGAGTTCATCACCAAGACCACCCAAGAGGTACAAGACGTAAGAGCCATGCGTGGCGACAGCCGCTCACAGAGTGTGCCTCACCACCCAGGCGAGGGTGCTTAGCTGCGCGCCTGCATCGACATCCCAGGGCTCAATAGGGCCACATCTCAGGAACGCTTCTGGCCATCACGCGTGGTCGCTATGAGGGTACACCACACAGCTTCGTTCGCATGCCCTTCGGCTTGCCGAGCGTGGCATCGGCCCATCGGCACAATGCGCGGCAAGTCCTGGCGGCTCAGGAGGCCAGGTTCCACGCCGTTCTAGAGGAGATGGCGACGGCCTTCAGGTAACCTCCTGAGCTCCCAGAGCCTCCCGAGGCTCAGGGTCCCGGTGGCTCATGAGGAGTCATTCCTTCAACGCGTGGCTTCGGCTGCACCAGCTCTACTTCGTCTACAAACCCAGGTGACATCTTCCAAGTTCATTTAAGCTGGGAGCGCCCCTCGGGCCGCACTATTCCCAGGCCACGTGGGTCCGTCCCTGTGGCACATATCCTTTCTGCTTATGTTTCTAAGCTTACCTTGCTGGGGGTGTCCCTCGGGCTGCATCATCCCCACTTCGCTTGGGCCAGACCCAGTGGCATGTACCTTCCTACATTTATCCCAGACAATCTACTCTTCATGCTTAACCTGCCAACTGCTATCACCTGTTTGATCACCGCCCGCCACGGGTCCATTCACCCCATGCAATTTGCTTGCATGTTAAAAGGGGGGATCCTGAGCATCGCGACTCAGGAGCTCTTACTGGCTCTCCAGCCCTCACCCCCTGGCCATGACCACGACATCGCGACCTGGCATACCAGCGGCGGCTGAGCTCGCTCGAGGGCCGGGACCTGAGAACATAGAGTGCTTGCATCTAACCGCCTTGAAGGGACATACAGTCACCAAGACTCAAGACCAGGCGCAACCCGCCTTGAGGTAGGGCCTCGTGAGTCCCGCGGTGGCTCACGAGTGCCCAGATACACCTCGCAGCCCTGCCGTGCAAGCCACGTGTCAGGGCGGGGCTGTACACACCCCAGGGGCTCCTCCCGGAGGGGCCCCCATCCCTCGCCCAAGTGTAAGCTCCATGCTCCGCGCTGGCTGCCGACACTGCCGAGGAGCGGCTATGCCCGTGCACAAGCGGAAGCACTACGCTCCGCGCTGGTGATAAACAACTGAGGGCGACCCCACGGTCGTACCAACCTCAGGGAGCCCAGGGCTCAGCGCCCAACCTCACCACGATGCCTCCCCTCGGGAGAGTCGCGCGAGGGGGCTGGGCACGGGGGCTACGCTCGGGTCATGCCCAAGTGCACGCGACCCAACCAGGTCCCCCGGACCTGGGCGTCACGTGCCCCTCCCGAGGCCTCGGCGAGGGCAGATATGGAAATTGTTTGAATGTCAAGGGGACTCCTGAGCATCGCGACTCAGGAGCCTAACTGGTCACGTAGCCCCTCACTCCTTAGTCCGTCCTGGTCTCCGATCTGCCCAACGGCGGTTGAGGTATGCGCGGGGCCGGGCTCTGCCGACGTAGAACATTAATCTATTCTCACAAACTCTCCCTATATGATGTTCGCACGTCAAGGGGGACTCCTGAGCATCGCGACTCAGGAGCCTAACTGGTCACGTAGCCCCTCACTCCTTGGACCGTCCTGGTCTCCGGTCGGCCAAACGGCGGTTGAGGTATGCGCGGGGCTGGGCTCTGTCGACGCAGAACAAGGCAAATAAGGAAGGAAAACGCAGAATCTCAAAGCAAATATTACAAGCATACTGTTCTCACAATACCAAATGAAAAGTCTAAACGCCTCCACGAGGCCTGATGTATGTCGCAGGAATGAAACAAGGAGAATAGCTGCAGGTCACCCCTGGATGTCGCCATCGCCTGCAGAAGGAGCTCCCCTGTGGGCGACGATGCCCTCACCTTCGCCACCAGCCGCAGGATCCGCGGCATCACCAGACAGAGGATCGGAGACAAAGCAACGGAACTTCCCCAGCAAAGCCTCTGCTTGACCTTGAACGGCTAGCGCGGTGGTTTTCGTAGAGATCTTCGGCCATAGGCTCCAGCAGCTCGTCAAGCTGGGCGTTGGAGTCACGGGGGTGCAGATGGCTGAGGACGCGTGTAAGTGCGGCTGAAGACAAAACATGAACTCCCGCCTCTGCCATGGGACCGAGGCCCTCAACGACCTCCTCAAGCGCCTTCACCACGAGAGGAAGTAGCTGGGCGGGGCCGTCCTCGTCAGTGTCCTGCGGCTTCTCTAGGCCATGCTTGTAGAGCGTCCTCAGCGCCTTTCGAGATCTCCTCTCGAGATCGGCGAAGGCCACACGGTCTTCGGCCAGGACCCGCGCCTTGGCATTGAGATCGGCCTCCTTCGCCCCATCTTTTGCTCCAGCTCCTCCAACCGGTTACGCTCGGCAACCTGCCTCTTCCCCAGCTCTGCCAGCTCAGTTTCACGGTTCTTGACGGCTTCCTCCCGGGCCTTCATCTCCTTCTCCTCTGCTTCGCGGCGGGGTGCCTCTTCGGCGTGATTATCGCGCAGGCTCTGCAGCTCGCCCTCCAGTGCTTGGCAGCGGTCACGGGCGGCCTTGGCTTCTTTCAGCGCCGCCTCACGATCGGCTGCAGCACCGACGACTCCATGCTTCTCTCTCGGAAGCCGCAACAGCCTGGCCCAGCGCCGCGCGTACTTCTAGGTCAGAATGAAGCCAGCCGGAGGCCAACTCTAGACGCCCGGCCACCAGGCTTGGGTCAGCGCTCAGGAGATCCGCATGCAGTTGGGTCATCTTTGAAAGGGCACGCTCCAAGACAGCAGCAGGAGCGGCAGAACCGAGGAGTGGAGGCACAACAGTAGGAGGAAGCGACATCATCACCAGGGCTTGGGAGACCGCGGGTTCCGGAGCAGCTAGGACCTCATCAGCCGTGCCAAGTACCGGCACCTCCGGAGCCAGCGGGGCCATGGGGGCTGACCCCATGCGGCGGAGCTCCTCTTGGCCCCGCGAAGACGACCGGGCTGGGGAGGCACAGGCGATGTTGCCTCCTTGCTCTGTGGAGGGAGGCACATCTACCTTACCCTCCTTCCTCTTCTTCGCCGAAGATGCCGGCCTTACCAACCAAAGGCGAGCGTCAGAAAAAACAAGCATCTGCACGGACCAAGTGAAGTTTGAAACACCTACCGGTCCACCGCAAGGTACTCCACCTTTCGCTTATGAAGCTTGACGCCCGACATCATCGGGACCTGAGGAGCAGGCGCTCGGGCTCTGGTGGCGCCATGCGGTGCGGAGGCAGAACCAGATCCAGCCCCAGGAGGTGTTGGGGTGAAGGCGGCACCACGGTCCACCAGCGACGACCTACCCTTCGTCGGGACGCTCCTTCCCTCGTTGGTAGGCGTCGGCCTCGGCATCATCAAGAAGGGCGCGGAGAATCTCGGCCTTGCTCGGAGGGGAGGTCTCCTCCACCTCTTCTGGGGTCTCCTCAGAGTCCTCCTCCTCCTCCCCCCTCACTGCGGGACTCGCCAGAAGACACCTCCACTGGCTTCTGCGCCGAAGGACCTCCTAAAAGCACTAGCGGCACCAGCCCGCGCGCATCAAAAGTCGGCCTGGAGGCGACGAATTCCTCCCGGTCCCTGCGTTGGAACAGGGGAATGTAGGCGCTAGGCGGGTACTCCTGGTTGTCTCCAACTATGAGGCGCAGGACGACGTCCAGTTCGTCGTTGGGCAGGTCCCCCGGCCTCAGGCGGGCCTTATTTTCCCCTCCTTCAAGCTGCTAGAAGGGGTGCACGCGCGCCTGGAGTAGGGCGACCCGCAGCGTCAAGAACTCCCTCAGGAGCATCGCCCCCGTTATTTTGGCTGCCCTCGCATTGCCCGACCTCCTTGCCTTGCCGGGGCGCCTCTGTCGGTAATGCCAGGCGCGGACGGGCGAGCTTGGCATCCATCATGACCCATTTGAATCGAATGTTATCGACCCTCTTCCCGGTGCTTGAGATCGAGTTGGCCTTGCCGGACGCAACGAAGTTGGCGCATCCAGAGATGTGACCCTCGCCGACACGAAGGAAGAAGAAGTGGCGCAGGAGCGCCACGGAAGGCATCACGCCCAGGTACGCCTCACAGTAGTAGGCAAAGATAGACAGGAGGAGGACAGAGTTGGGGTGGAGATGCAACGCCTGCAACCCATAGTGGTCGAGAACTTCGTAGAAGAAATCAGAGAAGGGAGGAATGTGACGCCCTGAGTCCGATGCACCTGGTGTCTTCCAGTTATTCGCCGAAGTTGCCATGTCATTTGCCTGCGTGTTGCATTTCATCATGTCATCATGTGCATTGCATCATCTTGTTTTAAAAACTTGCATCCGTCCGGGTCTCCCCGTTGCGTCCGTTGTCCATTCTGAGCCCAGACACACTTGCACGCGCCCGCGGCACCTCCGAAATATTATTTTTTAAGTGGCCGGGAAATGTTCTCGGAAGGGGATGAAAGTTGGCATGCGGTGTTGTTATGTTGTTAGTAGGTCGCCTGCCAAGTTTCGTCGCATTCGGAGTCCGTTTGATGCCCAAACGAATAAATATAGTGGCAATAGTAGTCAGTCAAAACGTCGGACGTTTTCGGTCTCCGAAGACGGTTGTCGGGCTGCCTTCTTTCCTTTTCTCTCAGACCCACCCGCTCTCCACAGTCCACTACCATTCACCGCCAGGCCCAACCTAACCTTTCTCGTCAGCCCGCGGCCCTCCTCGTGCGCGTCCGAAAGCTGTCCCGGACCCGACCCGGATAGTCATCACCGTTGGGTCGGGAACATCCCCAAACATTTACAAAATATCATCGTTTTATTTATTGGACTCCTTAGCATATTTATTCTCGTCCGTCGGATTTCGATCAAATGATCCAAATCCCTCTCCTTTCACCTACATGCTATATATAGCCCCTAACCCTTTTGAGGTGGTGTTATGTCATTTTTGACAATTGCTTTGTGTTTCATGATTCAAAAGTTGTCCCGAATGACATATTTTAAACCCATCATTTTCAATTCATTCATGAGATCCTTTGCAACCCATCAATCTCTTCGTTGGAGTTATCTTGGGTTATATTTCACCTAAAGCTTTCCCTAAGGATTGTTGCTATTTATGGTGCTTATAAATGACCCAAGTTCTTCATTTATCCTCCCGGTGAAATAAGTTTCTCGTCTCCTTGTTCATATCAATCCAATCTATTGTTTTTCGTTAGTGGCAGAATTTCACCTCATAGTTTTGAGATGTTCTCCATAAGCCCACTACAAGCTTGTTCTTTTCGTTGTTGGTTTTCCAACAACTCTGTCTTAACCTTCTTGGAAGGGTGCTTTCCAAGATCAGTTGTGGCAGAAGTTGGCTTTTTCTTCTCTATTCTTTTATTCCAATGATACATCTTCTATTCTTCCTTCCAGAGGCTTTGTGATGTTTCTCTTTTCAATCATCATCTCGAATTGTGAGGATCGTGTTCTTTCATGCTTATCCTTTTGACCGGAGTGTCATGCCCTCTATTCAAGTCCTCCCATCTTATCAAGTTTTCCATCCCTTCTCAACCGAAGTGCTGTTTGAAATCGTTCTTACCCTTGTGCCATTCTTTCAATAGTTCCGGAGGCAGTGTGTTGTTGATTTCATCAAGTATCTTCTCATCTTGTCAAGTTCATGTTCAATTCCTTCCAATTACAATCGGAGTGCTGTCCAAATTATATATTCTTTTCCCTTCTCTATCTTATTTTAAACGGAGTGTTGTCGTAATTGATCCTTATCGTTCCTTATACATCTGGTCTCTACCGGAGTGCTTTCATGTACTCCTTGTCCATTGCAACTCTTTTCTTATGTCTTTCAACCTACAAGGTTCTAGTAAGGTTCCTTGTTCCTCTTATCTAACGACGTGTTTTCAAGTTTGTTCACCTTCGCTGTATTCTTTCTTTCAATTTGTTCGACCTCTCAAGGTTCTTTTGTTTCACTTATTTGTCAAAGAAGCAACTTAGTTTTACCTCTTCTCTTCCTCTTCTGTTTTCCCTCCGGTGCCATCCTAGATCTCAGGACGAGATCCTCTCGTAGTGGTGGAGTGTTGTGACGCCCCGAGTCCAATGCGCCAGGTGTCTTCCAATTATTCGCCGACGTTGCCATGTCATTTTCCTACGTGTTGCATTTCATCATGTCATCATGTGCATTGCATCATCTTGTTTTCAAAACTTGCATCTGTCCGGGTCTCCCCGTACCGTCCGTTGTCTGTTCTGAGCCCAGACACACTTGCACGCGCCCGCGGCACCTCCGAAATATTATTTTTTAAGTGGCCAAGAAATGTTCTCGGAAGGGGATGAAAGTTGGCGTGCGGTGTTGTTATGTTGTTAGTAGGTCGCCTGCCAAGTTTCATCGCATTCGGAGTCCGTTTAATGCTCCAACGAATAAATATAGCGGCAATAGTAGCCGATCAAAACGTCGGACGTTTTCGGTCTCCGGAGACGGTTGCCGGGCTGCCTTCTTTCCTTTTCTCTCAGACCCACCCGCTCTCCACAGTCCACTACCATTCACCGCCAGGCCCAACCTAACCTCTCTCGTCAGCCCGCAGCCCTCCTCGCGCGCGTCCGATAGCTGTCCCAGACCCGACCCGGATAGTCATCACCATTCGGTCCGGAACATCCCCAAACATCTACAAAATATCATCGTTTTATTTATTGGACTCCTTAGCATATTTATTCTCGTCCGTCGGATTTCGATAAGATGATCCAAATCCCTCTCCTTTCACCTACAAGCTACATATAGCCCCTAACCCTAAATTCTAGGGACCTTGTCCCATCCATCCAATCCCCACGCCGTCGCCACTCCCTTTGTTTTCAGCGCCGAACCAACCAGCTTCATCCTCCCAGATCCCCTCCTCCCTCGATTTGCGCCGCCGTCCAACCGCTTCCTCCTACCAGCGCATGCCTCCTGCTTCCTCCTCCACTGTCCATCGCCCGAGCAAACCAGAGGCCTCCCATGCGCACCCCGTAGTTGCATGCCTCCTCGCCTGAAGTCCTCCTCACCGCCGTTTCTTCAACACCGACTCCAGCCGCCTCTCGGGCGACCCTGTGCCGCACCGCCAGGCCAGCCTCCTTTCCCCTTCTCCTTTTGTTCCCTCCTTCCCTCATCTCTTCCATAACTCTCTCTCCCTCGTTTCCTTTTGTACAGAAGCACCACCGTGGACGACAGGAGTGCCCCTGTCTCGACCAAGTCCGTGCAGTCCCGCGCCTCTTCTACGTCGTCGTCCCAAGACCAGCGCCGGCTTGTCTCTACTCCGCCTCCACCCGTTTCCCCGTCGTTTACTGGCCTCCCTGCCTCAGGAGCCGCCGCTCCACCAAGTTCTTGTCGCCGAGAACGTGCTGCACCCCTCACTGAACCTCGTCGCCACCTTGCCTACTCTGCGTCCAGCCTGCAGCACTGAGGAGAGGCCTCTGTGTGGACCCCGCCAACCCGTCCTCTACTGCCTTCCTCCCCATGCCCGGATCCGCCGCCGCACCATCCTGGAGCCCCGCCAAGTCCGTGGAGCCACCGCGCCTGCTGGTTCCTGCAGGAGCTCGGGATCGAGCAGAGAGCTCCAGCCCCGTTGACCGCCTGCTTGTCCAGCGCCTCATTGTGGGTCTCCGGTATCAGATCGCTTAGGCCCAGCGCCTCCTAGGCCCAGCCAGACCCGCCGGCCTGGTGCTTCCACTGGACCGGGCCTTGGCCCAGGGTGAGCCACCCTGCCCTCTGTATGCTCCTGTTGTGGCCCAGTCCAACAGATTTGGCCCGTTATGGGTTTTTTCCTGTTCAAGCTATTTAGCGATTTATCCGTAGATTTTCAGAATTGCAGAAAACCCCCTAGCCTTCATGCATATCATTACTCACAACCCGTGCATCGGTTTAAAATGTTCTATATATGTAAAATGCTTAGAATTTTGTGTAGATCAATAATTTGCCACTGTCATCCATGTTTGAGATGTTTAAAATGATGTTTTCTTTAATTTCCTTAAATAACATGCTAAAAGGATTTTATTCATAACTAAATAACCGTAGCTCCAAACCTAATAAACTTTATATGTAAATGGGGTAGAAAATTGCCTAGTTTAACATGGTGGCATCACTTTGCATGTTTGATAACTCGAAAATTGTGTTTAGGTAAGAACAGTACCAAACCTTAAAATATGCACATGAGGAGTTTCCGGACTTGTTATTTGTTGTTCCGGCCTCATTTAAACTTGCCTAGATAGGTAGTGTTCATATGCTTCACCCTTGCCATGTTAAACAACATTTAATATTGTTGGATACATAAACGAGATCGAACTAAATAACTTGAATGTGGATGTTCCGTCAATATGCAACTCATTGCATATTGAGCTCCACTCAATTTGTAGTGTTGTTTGTTGCATATTGCCATGCCATGCTTCTTTAAACCGGACATGCATCATACTTGGTTGTGCATCATGCCATGTTTATGCGGTGGTTGTTTACTATGTTGTTTGCTTCTTTCTGGTGTTGCTTCTTCGGGTTAGTTCCGTTTACGTCGCGTTTGTGAGGATTCGTTCGACTACGTCCGCCTGTCTTCTTCATGGACTCGTTCTTCTTCCTTGCGGGATCTCAGGCAAGATGACCATACCCTCGAAATCACTTCTATCTTTGCTTGCTAGTTGATCGATCTATTGCTATGCCTATGCCGTGATACCTACCACTTGCTATGTCATGCCTCCCATATTGCCATGACAAGCCTCTAACCCACCTTTCCTAGCAAACTGTTGTTTGGCTATGTTATCGCTTTGCTCAGCCCCACTTATAGCGTTGCTAGTTGCAGGTGAAGATGAAGTTTGTTCCATGTTGGAACATGGATATGTTGGGATATCACAATATCTCTTATTTAATTTAATACATCTATATGCTTGGTAAAGGGTGGAAGGCTCGGCCTTATGCCTGGTGTTTTGTTCCACTCTTGCCGCCCTAGTTTCCGTCATACCGGTGTTATGTTCCTTAATTTTGTGTTCCTTACACGGTTGGGTGTTATGGGGACCCCTTGACAGTTCGCTTTGAATAAAACTCCTCTAGCAAGGCCCAACCTTGGTTTTACCATTTGCCTCACCACGACCTACCTTTTCCCTTGGGAGTCGCGCTCCCGAGGGTCATCTTTATTTTAACCCCCCCCCCGCAGGGCCAGTGCTTCTCTAAGTGTTGGTCCAACCTGAGCGATGTCCGGCGCCCCCAGGGCAACCAGGGTCTATGCCAACCCGACATCTTGCTCATCCGGTGTGCCCTGAGAACGAGATGTGTGCAGCTCCTATCGGGATTTGTCGGCACATTCGGGTGGCTTTGCTGGTCTTGTTTTACCATTGTCGAAATGTCTTGTAACCGGGATTCCGAGCCTGATCGGGTCGTCCTGGGAGAAGGAATATCCTTCGTTGACCGTGAGAGCTTGTGATGGGCTAAGTTGGGACACCCATGCAGGGTTTTGAACTTTTGAAATCCGTGCCCGCGGTTATGGGCAGGTGGGAATTTGTTAATATCTGGTTGTAGAGAACTTGACACTTAACTTAAATAAAATGCATCAACTGCGTGTGTAGCCGTGATGGTCTCTTTCCGGCGGAGTCCGGGAAGTGAATACAGTTTTGGTGTTATGCTTGAACGTAAGTAGTTTCAGGATCACTTCTTGATCACTTCTAGTTCACGACCGTGGCTTTGCTTCTCTTCTCGCTCTTATTTGCGTATGTTAGCCACCATATATGCTTAGTGCTTGCTGCAGCTCCACCTCACTACCTTTCCCTACCCATAAGCTTAAGTAGTCTTGATCTCGCGGGTGTGAGATTGCTGAGTCCTCGTAGCTCACAAATTACTTCCAAAACAGTTGCAGGTGCCATTGATACTAGTGCAGATGACGCAGCTGAGCTCAAATGGGAGCTCGATGAAGATCGTGTTTGTTGTGTTGTTTTCCTTTCCTTTCGATCAGTAGTGGAGCCCAGTTGGGGCGATCGGGGACCTATGCATTTGGGGTTGTCTTTATTTTGGTTTCATAGTCGGACCTTGTTTGTATCTGGATGTTGTAATGCTATATTTATGTATTGTGTGAAGTGGCGATTGTAAGCCAACTCTTTATCCCTTTCTTATTCAGTACATGAGATGTGTAAAGATTACCCTCTTGCGACATGCCTACTATGCGATTATGCCTCTAAGTCGTGCTTCGACACGTGGGAGATATAGCCGCATCGTGGGTGTTACAAGGAACAAACCTGACGGCAACGCTGCTCGAAAAGAAGGGGAAGAAGGTGCTCCCCTCAGGCTCCGGCTCGTCGGAAGCAAGCCGGAGCTCCGTCTTCCCCCACTCGTTGCTCTCTCCCGCCGTCAGCAGGCGCATGGAGGCAAGGCTCTTCTCCGTGACAGTGGGCGCCTCAAGAGTGGGCTCGTACCAAGCCGGGGACGAGGAAGTCTTGACCTTGCGCGGCGCCATGGGCGGCAGATGCAGAGCGAGGCCGGAGTAGATCTGTAGGTAGCGGCGGCGAAGAGCAAGAAAGGGAATCTCGAGCGAGGCGAGGAAGAAGCAATGAAGGCAAGTGGCGCCCGTGCCAGCCTTTTGTCAGGTCAAGCAGTTGCGGAAACAATATGGGGAAGCAAAGACGCCCATGTCCAATCAATCGCCACGTGTCAACCGAGGCCGCAGGCTTTTGGGGCCGCGATGCTCCGAACTTGACCCTTAGCTTCGCCGCAAAGCCAAGCCCGGGCGCACCTTGATCCCGAGGGCTACTGTCGGCGTTCTGGGAACGGGGGTCCCCAGACTTGCCTGCCTGCGGCCCGCGGCGTGGCTGAGCCAGCGGGCCGTATGGCCCATCTTCACCAACAAAGCGCCCAAGACCCTCGCGAGGGGCCAAGCCTCGCGAGGCGGACGACGCAAGACCTCCTCTAGAGTGGCCTAGCCAGGTAGGCTCACGAGGAGCGGAGATATCAAGGCGAGGCGAACCTCACGAGGCTCTCGTGACGTGAGCCATGACGATCGACACCAGGCGAGTGCCAGCGCGCACAGCGTCCTTGTTTCCTCTTTGGTGCAAAGGGGGCAAGCGCAGCCGCGGAGTACTGAGGCCTCAGGCAAAGGTTGCCATTTTGGTGCAACAAGGCCAAGACCATGGCCTGCAAGACGGAGGTCATCGTGGAGCCCAGAACAACGTCACCACCAGAAATTTGTGCAGGCGAAGACTACTTTTGTCAGGATAGCTTGTACTAGCTGTCCCCCTTCGAATTAGCCCGCCATTGTTGGCCCCCTTCCCGCTCGATATTTGGGAAGAGGATCAGGGCCTCTATAAATAGGTCTAGCCACCACCATAGTAGGGGATGAGATGACCTGATGGGTTCTTAGCTCGAGAAAGACCACCCCCGCACACACAAGCTCACCGAGCTCAAGAATACCTCAACCTCAGGAGGCCGTTCTTCCCTTGTATTGTTCATCATCAGCCCAAGAGGCAATCCACCACCACCACACTGGAGTAGGGTATTACAACACAACGGTGGCCCAAACCAGTATAAATCCCGTGTCTTTCTGTGTTGTGAGTTCGTCGAGTTCGTCCGCAAGATCTTAGCGAGCTAGAGCGTAGACCGGTTGGAGGGAAAGACTTCGCGCGCACCCCAGTGTTCGGATGTTAAGAGTTTGCCGGAACCCCACATCTTGACAATGGTGAACTTTTGTCAAGGCCAAAATCAAAGGTGGGACTCAGC
>NC_041380.1:57372895-57411721 GCF_002162155.2 Triticum dicoccoides | reverse complement strand
AATGCAACACAAAACATTTCTATATACATTAAATACTTTCCAAGTACATGATCAAATCCTTTTTTGAATATATGTTTCACATTTTACCTTTTTTGTACACATCTAATATGCCTTTAATGTTTTTCAAATACAGGATCGGCATGTTTTTCGAATATATGTTTTGGTGTACACTTTTTGTGATACAGATCTACATTTTTTGTATACATCATAAGCAGTACACATTTAACAATTTATAAATACATGATTAATATTTTTGATAATATTTGTTTGATATCTACTTTTTTCATAAAAATGTATATTTTTCATATACATCAGGAACAATGTTTCTACATGTTTAGCATTTTTCAAATACTTGATCAACACTGTTTAAATATATTTTTATGTGTACTTTGTTTATGCAAGTTGTGCATTTTTTATAAATAAAGGGGTTGGTGTGCTACTTACGTGCACCATCGTCATTTTTAAAACACATGAAATGATTTTATAAATTCATGTCCAGGTGTGTTATGTTGGTGTGCTACTTAGGGCATGTACAATGATGCTATCTTAGGACTGCCATGTAGGATAAATCATGACGTGGAGCAGAGAGAATTCATAAGAAAAGGCTTGTCTTCTCTTATTTAAGAAAGGACAAGAGATGATCTCTTAGCACAATATGTCTCATCATATTTTTAGAAATAATAGTTGTTGAAGATAAGGCTAAGAGATGACCCATTGTAGACATTTTTTTGTCATCTCTAAATTATATGCAAAACTTAAGATAAGACCATCTTATCAACCATTGTACATGCCCTTAGAGCATCTCCAACAGGCGCGGCAAAAGACGCACCCGCGCGGTAAAGTTTGGTTTTAGCGCGCGCCGGCTGGTTCCCACCCGGAGAACGTCTCCGACGAGCGTGCCTACTGGGCGGAGATGCCGGCAAGGCGCTGCGCAGAGCGAGCGGACCGGCGTCGGCGGAAGGCATTGGCGAATGCGCAATCCAATATTGTTGCAGCAGGTGGGAGGTCGATCTTCACGTCAAACGATGAACGTTGGGACGACATGTGGCTCGATACCTCGGACAACACCGACGAGGATGATGATGGTGATGATGGTAGCGACTTGGAGTAGTTTCTATCTATGTATGCCGTAATAGTTTCTATCTAGTTGCACCGTAGTTCTATCTATCTATGCTTTCGAATTATCTATCTAGTTGCACCGATGTATAATACCTTTGTATCATTTTTTATCTATGCAATTTTTATTAAAAAAATGTTGTAGAATAAGCATGCGCTGCATTTTTTGCGTGCTGCTTTTTAGCATGGCTGCTGAAGCCAGCGCTGCGCGCCGCACCAAATCAAACGATGAACACACGGCAAAGTAGTTTTTAGCAAACGGCGCGTTCGGCGCCAGTTAGAAATGCTCTTACGTGCTCACATCCTAAAATTTCCTCGGCTGGGGGACCAAGACGGCAAGTCCTCCCGGGAACAAGTAACGGCGTTAGAAAAGAAAATGAAAAAACCTACAGTAACGTACTATTTCTGTCTTGCCACCGAGACATAGACGCGTCCGCGAGACAGCTGAGAGCTACAAGTCGCGCCCGCATCAATCGCTCACAAGTGGGTCGCCGCCCATTACGCATACACTCGAGTGAGTTTCCTTCTCTGAGTTTTCAATTCGCGTATGCTCGCTGGATTTTTCCTTTCATGTGTGAGTTGAGTTCCTCCTTCTACGAGGGTCTTTTATCAGAGCTATTATCTATTCCTTTTTTTCATTTTCATTTTTCTTTGTTTCATTCTTGATTCTTTTTCGTTTTTCATCTAGTTTTTCCTTTTTTGTTCCTTTTCATTATTTTTTCTATATATGTCTACTTTTTTCATAAAATTCTACATTTTTCGTATATGGCAGATAGTTTGTTATACACGTTTAACCTTTCTAGTATCCATGACTAACATTTTCTAAAATATATGCATTCATGTCTAATTTTTTTCATGCACAGTGTACATTTTGAGTATACATATGGAACATTTTTATACATCTATAAAAATGTCAAATAAAGATTAATATTTTTTCAACATACGTTTTGATGTTTATTTTTCAACATATTATAATTATTTTATTCATATGAAACATTTTTAAACAAGTTTAACATTTTCAAATACCTGAATAACTTTTTTCAAATATATGTTTCTTGTCTACTTTTTTCATACACATTTTTTGAGGGGTTGGGTGTTCCTTCAGATGCGTGCTCGCGAGAAAGAGCTTGTGCCTGCCTGACTGCAGCATCTTGTTCATTGAGTGCATATAAATGTTCATCTTGTGTTCTTTCAGGACAGGTCGCTTTGCTTGTCCGTTTGTTTCCTTTTTATATATATTTGAAATATTATAAATACATATATTCCCCAAAAATAATTTACTTAAAATTTTAAAAGCATTCATCATGGGCGTGTTTGGTTGCCTGCATATGGCCCAATCAGGCCCGCACGGGAAGGGAACGGGCTGTTTGGACGCCTAGTTTTACTATTGGGCCTGCACAACACGAAACTTAAAGCACCTCTGGGCCTGCCTCACTGGGAACACACGAATCGGCAGCTTCTCCAGGGCCATCCCCGAGCTGTGCACGTGGGCGGCGGCGGCTGCACGCGCGCGGCCACGCTCGAGAAGCCGCGTTGCTTCCCGTAGCGCCGACAGTTATTAGCCTCACCGCCCCTCACCGCTCCCTCTCCCCACTCTTCCCTACTCTCCCAACTCACACTGGCGGCGGCAGATCGAAGCAGAGGAAGAAGACCACCGGACTCCATCACCGGCGAGCGGATCAGCAATTGGGCCGCGGCAATGGCAGTAAGCAGTTCTCTCTCTTCGACATGCAAAACTTTATCCCGTTCGATCCGGTGATAGATTCGATCCACGGTGGAGGGGAATGGGGAATAGAGGTAGATAAGCATAGGGGTAGTTCATAGCAGTTCATATGAGCTCATAGATGCAAGATCGGAATGCAGAAGGGGGATTGGGGGATTGGGCGATAAGGGGTACACAACAGACACCGGCTGACCGCGGCGGCCGTCACCGGCGTGCGGAGCGGCTGGTCGAGCCGCTGGCCTTCATCTTCTTCTTCATCGCCGTACGGGCCGGCGGGTCGTCGTCGTCGTCCTCGGCGGAGTCGAGGTCGATCTGCCAGCTACGACGGCCTGGCCCCGGCGCCCTCGCTGGCATTCACACCGGTTCTTCTTCCTCCTCCTTAGGCTCCCCACCGATGACCGCCGGCGGCGTGATAGCCGTCTCCCAGTACACTGTGGCATGGCGGTCATTAGGAGCCCAGTAGGTCTTGTACTTGCACCACTTCTTTCTCTGTTTAGTGTCGTCAGAGACGGCCTGATTCATGGCCCAGCGAATGATGTCAACTGTCATCGCGCCCTTCGCTGTGTCACGAACTAGCGTCTTCAGCTCTTCTGAAGTGACCTTCATGAGCACTGTATTAGATTCCTTCTGCATCTCAGGCATGGAGCCGAAGTTCGAGCACACCTCCATGGTGTTCTCGAACTTGGTCCGGTCACCATCCGTCCACCCGAGGAAGAAGGCCCTCCATCCAATACCCCAAGGGAAGGGGTTGGTGTTGGAGCTGGAGCTAGAGCTCATGGCGATGAGGAGGAGGAAGGTTGACATTGAGAGAAGAGATGGGGTGGGTAAGTAGTGGTGGGCAGGGTGAGTAAATATAAGGGGAATGGAGAGGAGGAGAAGAGTGATAGTCATGTTGTTTTAACTACATGCTCTTCAATTAGCCATGAAATCTGTGATGTGCTTGACTCCATGAATTATGTGCAGATCGAGGAGAGCAATGAGATGGGCACGGAGGTGCTCCCGACCATTGACAACAAGGGCAAGCAACCCCTTCACCCAATGCCCGACGAGGTTGTGTTGCCGCCCACCGCCGAGGAAGACCCGAAGACGCCTGAGGGTGGCGACGACGAGGGCATGGAGGAGCCCCCCAGCAACAAGCGCCGCAACTATGACCACTACCATCAGGAGGATGGCCCAACTCACTTCTGCAAGGTCATCCTGCACCGAAGCTTGAGTGCATCCCCATGCCCCTGGACTTCACCAAGCACTTCGTCACGGTGCCGAAGGAGTTCAAGCTCAGGAACAACACCGGCTGCTCCTAGAAGGTGACGGTGAAGTTGATGAACGGCAGGGTAACCCCGGATCAGGGTTGGGCCACCTACGCAGCCGTTCATCAGATCAAGATCGGCTAAATGGTAACGTTCAAGCTCCTCACTCCCGACAACCTCAAGATCATCATCTTCGACGACGATGTCATTGAGGTCGTCAACAAGTGCAGGAAGCACGACGAAGCCTTCGCCGCCAAGGAGTAGGGCCGGGGCCTCCTAAGTACTATCGAGTCTGCTTTGAACTGTTTATGTTTATGGTTTATGCGTAGAACTGTTATGAAGTGTGGTACTGCTTATCTGAAATATGCTTTTAAGTAGTTGATCCTTTGTTTATACTCTGCTCTGCTTATGATATGTGCTACTGGTTGTGCCGAAGTGTGCTGGTAACCTCACCAACTAGCCAAAGAGATTACCACACACCAGGTGTTGCATACAACCAAACACCATGCCTTGGGTTTGTCCACTAACATGCAGGCAACCAAACACCAGACAGTGTGGTTCTGCCCATGCAGGCAACCAAACAACATGCAGATGGTGCATTTGAGGCTGCATTTGCTTACCAGATTGGGTGGAGAAGTGTATGCAATGCGGGTTCTGTAGCGCACGTCAACCAAACACGCCCCATGCATATAAATGTCCATGCAGTATAAAATTGTTTTTTCATAACTTTTATAACATGTTGATAGCATTCAATAAAATGTACTTGGCATTTTAAAATGTTGCATGTTTCAAAAATATGTTAGTTTCATTTAAACAATGTTAAGACAATATGAAAAATATGTGTGTGATTTTAGAAAACGTTCATCACATTTTGAAAATACAGCCCTATAATTTAAAATAAAATTCGTACCATTCAAAAAAAATCTGTGATATTTGTAGAAATGTTCACACGTTTCCAAAAGATATACATGACATTGAAAAAGTATTAATATAATGTGGAACAAATGTTAGCGTAACATAAAAATGTTTCATACAATTCAAAATAATGTTCAAAGTGTATTTGAAAATGTTTACATTTATTAAAAAAATGGTCAAAGATGTATTTGAAAAACTTTCAATGTATATTAAAAAAGTTGTGTGTGTCTATGAAAAATATACAACATGTATTGAAAAAGGTAGACATGTACCTCGAAAAAGAAGAAAAAGGAAACCACCTAGAAGGTTCTAAAACTAGCCAGAATTTGTCCATTGAACCTTCCTAAAACCGCTTTGATCGGCCGACCTACTAAGGCGAGGATGCACCGACCGCTAGAGGCGAAACTGATACTCTTCTCGCTGCAGGTAAGATATAGCCATGGCGCCAGTAGGGACGGTGCCGACTGCCGGTGGCTGGTGGGCTGGGGTGCTAGGGAATGCCATCGGGAGAGAAGCATAATCACCCACATGTCCCAATTTTGGCAGGCCCAACATAAGGAGGAAGTTAGTCAAAGGAGACGGTAACGAGGGGCTGACCTAACGACAGCTCACGGAGACAGCAAGCATGGGCATGTGGCTAATTTCTTCGTAAACTTTAGTAGACATCCACAATTCATGAAATTTTGGTGGTAATCATTGAATATTCGAACTAGGTAGAGGCACAAACCCAATTTTACCATTGGAAAATGATGTCATAGTTGGGCTAAAAGGAACCATTTTTTACCAATTTGTTCTTAACCTTCCTATAAATCATGCGAGATTTTATGACAAGCTGATGTACAAATATTAGGACATCGTGCTAAGTTTTACTCTTTTTTGATATGTTTTCTTCTAAAATACTTGAAAAATGCTAACTAAATATTTTTTACGTAACAAATGGTGATTTTAGTTCATGTTATTACAAATATTAAATCAAGGTGTATTCAAGAAATGGAAAATAGCTCAAATGGCCACCGAGATTCGGTTAAATAGATATTTGCACGAGATGTTATGAGAGATAGCCCACTTGGTGAACAATTAGTACTTTTCTTATTTTCATCCTTCCCATAATTTTATCACAAGTTACTAAATAGCTAGAAAAATGCTAAAATATTTTTTTTTACATAAAAATTGAGATTTTAATTCACTTTCCTTATTACAAACCTTGAGTCAAGATGTAGTCAATTTTTTAAGTGGAAAAGAGCCAATTGGTTTATGTGGCTATTTGCATGGGTTGCAATGTGAGATAGTCCACTTGGTGAACAATGAATGTTTATCTTACTTGCATTATTCTAGGATTTTTATCATAAGCTATTGAATCAATATTGCAATTCGTTGCCAAATTGTTCATATTTTTTACAACATTAAGATATTTTTTTCATTTTTATTTCCTATAAAATAGCTAGAGAAGATTCTAAACATTAAAATGGTGATTTTAATTCACATTCATTATTACAAATGTTAAACCAAGAGGTAGAGAATTTTGAAGTGAAAAAGAGCTCAACTGGTCATTGAAATTGTTTATGTGGTATAAAGTTGAAGATGTGTTGTGAATGTTATGAAATAATATTTGAGATAGTCCATTTTGTGGACAAGCTTGTATTTAAATTTTGTGTATTGTTCCCAAATGTATCTGACCAACTCATGTACCAATATTAGTACGTCACACCAAGTTTTAGTAAAAGCAACTACAATTTTTGTGTGTGTAAACACATACAAAATCTTACTTTCACTTTCCCCCAAATAATTGAATATTTTATCCATTCCCTGCACATGGTCCACAATTGTATATGTGTACTTGTTTATATTGTTTCTGTGATTTTAACTATTCATTTCGTATACGTATAGTTCAAAACTGAGTTTATTTCACCCGCAAAAAAGAATTGAGTTTATTTCAACAAGTGGGAAAAATATTAAAATAGAAGTCAATGACATGTGGGGAACCTTTCTTTGCTCCTACACACAAACTCTACCACTCAACTTGGATCCTCTCACTCAAGGGATACGACTTTGGGCTCGCAGACATTTGGGACCTGCAACTTGCTTACCCACATGTCGACCACCAAAGATAATCTATCTCAAGTGACTCAAAAATCTTTGTCCCCAATAGTAAACCTACCCAAAACTCTCTTCTGCCCCAATGCTCTGGTACCACTCCCACATGGCCGGCCGACGCAACCCCAACAACCTTGCGAACACCCATGCGGGGTGGTACTTGGGCATGGAAGAGCCCAACATGCCCCCTCCGCCTCTTCGTGAATGGAGTCTCCTCCTACTTGCATGCTCCAAGTCGCAATGCCGAACCTCACATCGGTGGTCGAACCCAAATTGGAAACCAACTAGTCATTGTAGAGTTTAACATCACCATCACCAAGTTTAGAAAAACATATGATCGCTTGTGTGGCCGTCTTTGGAATCCAAGGACGGTGATGTTGAACTAACGATCACTATAAAGTTCAACATCATCTGAGAATCATATCCATGAACCATACTTGTGTGATTGTCCTTAGAATCCAGCGAAAACGATCCTTGGCCTCACCAGTGCATAACTGTATCACAAGCTTCATAAAAGGTGGCATTCACCTCCACCTACAACCATAACCACATTGGAAATATGATCCTCACCTTGCGAGCCCGTTTCGTCGTCTACTGCTCTGCTGGTCCCATTGCTAGTGGAGGCGGGACTGGGAGGCAGCGGCGGACCGGTGGCGGACAAACATTGTAATGGACTGGATGGTAGCGGCAGACCCGTTGCGTACGAGATAGAATGGAATGGACAAGATGGTATTTTTTTAGATTGATTCTGTTTTTGGGTGATACCACTTAGTAGGTGGGGCCCAAAGCTGAAGTGGGTCAAACGAGTCTCCTCTTCGTTGTTGATGACATCAACTATTTGTTGCCTTCCCTAAACTTATAAACAAACTAATAAGACCGATAAATCACAAACTAAAAATAAAATAAGTGAAAACTTAGCATCACCGCCATGAAATCTAGACAACAAGCATCCTAGTTATTATAGGTTGAGACTAGATTCAATTGATTCTACAATTCTTTGACACCCCCCCCCCAATGACCCAATCTCCACACATAAAGGTTGTAGTAGACGAGGTGAGAGGCAACATGAACTTTAGAAACTAGAATTCATCACAATTCATGGCACTGGTTACTCATTGGCGCACATATTCTCCTCGACGAGGAAACTTCAACTTGTCATTACGTCATCGCCCACTTGATAATCTCACAGGTAACCTTGGTGGTGCGGAAACAGGAACCACTCCTTTGACATTTCCTCCACATAATTCCGCCCCACAAATGTACTCCTCGCATGACCCTCTTTGAAACCCAACAAACACTCTACTCACGCATCTCTAGCATGAACCACAACACAAGCCTCACAAAAGGTGGCACTCATATCTTGATGCGTCCATGTCCACATCGGCAACATGAGCCTCACATCGCGAGCCTGTAAATCCCTCTCCCGCTCGACTGGTTCAATTGTTGGAGAAGGCAAGGGAAGGAGGTTACAGACCGGCAAGGAACATGTGGATTGGACGGTTGTGGCATACCAGATGCAATGAAGTGGGCTTGTTATTGTTTCTATGAATCATGTTATTTTCCTTTGACATACCTGGGTCTAAATGGTCAAATGAGTCTCCTCTATGTTGCTGATGACATGGCAAAGTGATAGATCCCAAAGGGTCAAATGAATCTCCTCTCCGTTACCGATGAGATGACAAAGAGGTGGTTACCAGAAAGAAGGAAACATGTCAAAGGAGATGACAACAAGGGCTCATTTAATGACAAGTCATGGAGATGGCGCAAAATGGATTGTGAAAAATTTCTTCGCTAGTGTTCGTGGCACAACCACAACTCATGGAAATCTTGTGGCAACAACGAATATCGGCTCTGGATAGTGCCACCGACCGAATTTTCCCTAAATATAAACATGTTTGTGTGTGCGTCTGTGTGTGTGTACAACATTGCAATATTTATGGTAAAATCACAAAGGTCATCATGACATATAGGCAGTACATCAATGTATCTATAGTGTGCTATCGAGCCGATAATTAAAAATGGTGCCTAGGCTCATCTACACTCGATGAATAGTAAATTCAAAAATAGTAAAAACTTCAAAATAATCTGAATTTTTTAGGCATCCAAGATGCTCATGTACGCCAGGTGCGTGCAAAATTTAGATTGTTTGGACATATGAGGAGCTCGTGCAAAAATAAAACCAAAATTTGCTATGAATAGTGTTCTTTTTCAAAGTTTCTCGGACGCCCAAAATTTGATTTTTTTACACGAGCTCCTCGGATGTCCAAACACCACGAATTTTGCACACATCTTACGCACATGAGTATCTTGGATGCCTAAATTTTTCAGATTTTTTGAATTGTTTTTTTAAATAAATTTATTGTTCATGCCCGACTGCAAATGAGCTTGTATTCAGAATAGCTGCTCCCGCTATCTAGCATGCATCGATAGCTATACTCCACCCTCCAACTGAGAGACCTCTGCATCTTCATGCCATATCATGTGTTGCAATTTATTTTGCCGTGAGAAAGCTTATAAGAAACCAAAATAAAACACTATGTTTGTCAAGTTATGTATATTTTCCACTACAATATCATGTTTCTTTATTCCATTTTTTATAGTCATGGTGTAGTGGAAAAATATGATATTATAGTGATGCTGGACTAATTTTATGTCTACTACAATGCGCGTGTCGAGGTAAAGCTTAGTTTGATACACAATAGAAACAAGTATGGCGTGTGCAGGTCATGCAAAAGCAATATGCTTTTTAATGCATTGCAACACCTGGCCATTTGGTTATTATCTAAATTGATGCTTATGTTGTTAAGTGTAGACCTTTTAGCTAAAGCTGATTGGCGGCTAAAAAAACAAAGTAGTATTAAACCTTGTCCCGGATAACCGATGGACTTTTCTTTTTAAACTTATCATTGTCGCTTATTTCTGCTGAACTTAAGAGCTCTCATTTATGTGATGGAACCTTGTTGGGATTGCTAGCAGGTATCTTGTCCTCGAGCATCTTGTATCGGCATGGACTGACCGAGCCAGCCAGCGTTGTGAGGAAGATGTCGGATCTTTACCAAGACGATCAGGATCAGCCATCTCCTTCATGGTCTCAGGCGACCACATCTTGGGCAGGGACCAATCATGGTTGCCCGCCGATGATATTTGCAGATGTTGCTGCTGCAGCAGCTGTAGGTGCATGTTCTGTTTAGGCCTGTTTGGCAATAGTTCAAGTTAATGACATGTTATATCAACAAAACGTTGTTGCATGGCAAAATTCACTCATGTTTCTTCCTTCAAAAAGAAAAGAAAAAAAATCCAACCATCTCCACTAGCCAGCTACAAACTGAAGCTGCCAATGGAGAATGGACCATGGACAAGGAATTCCATATGCAACACAACATTGTAGCTTGTAATAGTGAACATTTTCTTGCAGTCAATGCCCGATGCTCATAATAGGGTGGAAGTATACTACATGTGTCACTTGAGCTTGTCATATTGCCATAACTTGTTATAAAACTCAAGTTCAGTTTATCATTTTTTGCAATAATATAAGACATTTGTGTACTCACGTGCATTTTTCATGTTGCTTACTAATCCCTCCACTCACTATTATAAGATATTTTAGATATTTCAATATAAACTACATACGGACTAAAGTGAGCGAACAAACACACTACAACATGTCTACACATATATTCGATTTAGTAAGAACATCTTATAATACTGAATGAAGGAAGTATTTTTTATCTTAGAACTTGTGGAGATGGTTGGCAAGTATTTGAGGCAAGTATCTTATTTAGTAAGAACATATATTCAAACATATTATTTGTGAACATCTTATTTAGTAAGAACATATATTCGAAGCTATAGCACACTATTTAAAATCATGGTGGTTCCCCTCCTTCCACCGAGATTTGAGGCAAGTATTTATCTACGCGAAGGATTCTTATAGTAATTGCAAGACGGGCTGGTTTAAAGATTTTTTTTTAAATTGTGGACTTGTTTAAAGTATTAGCACAAAATGGCAATTTGTTGATTCAGTTGAAACAAATTTTCTATTTTCTAGATTAACATGAATACGTTCCAAGTTCTGCCTATGCATAAGCACATTTCTCATGTTAGTCATCCACACTCAATACACATTGCAGGCAATGCTCTTATGAGAATATCATGCATGTGTTTTTTTTTGCGGGAAAGGAACTTTTCATTCATCAGTCATTATGTTTACATTCCGAGATGACAATGCTAGCTATTTCCACAGGGGAGTTCGGAAGCCAACAGGTTGTGTGCTATTGTGAGTGCCCCATACAAGCAAGGGTGTGAGGCGCTACATTTGCATGTCTGCTGATTTTAGCTAGACTAATCTTCCTTTCATGAGCCAGAATCCTTCTGATCTCATTGATCCGGTTCACATACCTCGAGCGCTCAACATCTTTAGATTGCACCATCTTCAACAACTCAGTGCAGTCCGTATCCACAACCAACGACAAATTGGACCAGTGGAGCGCAAGTCGAAGCCCTTCATCCATGGCCGTCATCTCCGCTTCCAGAGGATCACCACAATTAAAGAGCATCCGTGTTGCAGCGAAGATGACCGCTCCTTCATGATCCCGCAGGATGATCCCATCCCCGGCTGTACCATCCTCTTTCAAAAAAGCACCAACGATAGTCAACTAAGCATAGTTCACATCAGGGGCCTTCCATTGCGGCATTACTGTTATTTTATGTGTGTTTTTGACGTGCTTCCCACGTAATCGATCACCTGCTTGCCCTTCGTAACGCCCGCTTCGGGATACTGCCGTATTGCGATTAGGGAAGTGATATAACTCGAGAGGAAATGGCGCGAGGCCTCAATCGAGATCGGGGTATATAATGTGTGATCTCATTTCTCGCATAGCAAATCCTCCACATGATCATCAATGAAAAGCTTCTGCCCTTCCGGCAATTTATCAAGCAAGAGGAACAGCCACTCTGGCTCAGCATCACGCAGGTCAGCAGGGCTCGGTAATGCCTAGTGCCCTCACATAGCCTCCCAGAGCGCCGCTGCGTGAGGGCAGATGACAAGGGCGTGGTGTTATATATCATGCACGTGTTGAATATGCACAAATAGTTTCTATCCCCCGGGTTCACACATGTGTTTCAATTTTTTACGAACTTCTAAAATTTTGTTGTATGAAATATATAACAACACATATGTGAACTGAGAACTACATATGACAATTGTAGAAATTTAAGGAGAAAATTTAAAATTTATATCTAGGCGATTAGATGGGATCGATGGTTGTGATTGTGAAGAAGGAATTCTGGAACAACCAATTCTAATTATGAGGCATTAGCTAAAAAAAGTTATATGAACTAATGAGGCTACATCTTTTCCTTCCCCTCTTGCGAAAGTGGTGCCTAGGGCGAAGAACTCATCCCCTCCAGGCTTCGAGCCCGTGGATTCACCTCCTCTCCACCTGTCGCCCCGGTGACCAGTGGCTGGGAGGGGAATCTCGGTGCCTCGCTCCAACTATAGTTTAGGTTAGGTGTTTTCAGTCCTCGCATTGGCGGCACTTGGTTGGATGGCGACACTTCATCTTTGAACTGGTCTTTCGGGCTTCGATCCTCCTCAAGTTTGTCCTCGGGTGGAGTTGATGGAACTCCCATCTAGATTCCGATCGTCTCATTGGAACAACAAGGTTAGGATTACTTGTGGTCGTGCTTGATGGCGAGAGATCTGGTGTGGGGCACTTCAGATTGATCCAAGGTTCAACCATGACAATTGTGGCTCTAGGACGCCGGTCCTTAGGGACATATGCATGAATACTTCCCGCCCGTCATCGACAAGTTCAGGTCAGCTCCGGGAGGGGAGCGGTGCATCGGTGACTCGTTCTAGCAGCACAGTGGTCATTCAGTGGTCTAAGGACGTCGATGTAAGTTTTATTATGTTTGAGTTTCTTTCTACTTTTGGTTAAATTTGACGGTCGTTCTGGCTCCTTTCCGAAAAAACAACTAATGAAAATATATTATTTGCCAACATAAAGTGGGTAGATTTTTTATAAGGTACCCTTTAAATAGCATTTAATAATAAATATTTTCTATACAATTTTTTAAATTCTATTCTATACGTGTTTCCAGATACGCTTAGTTTTGTATAGTAATATGATATTACCATAAAGGTGGCGCATGGCGCATGCAAATATTTCAGCAGTTATTTGGCAAGTATGCCTATAATGGGACCGTCATTAATGAGTATAGGCTGTCCACAGTTTGCTCTATTTGTCACGTCTGCCTATCTTCCACTCATACTTTTTGGGAGGTATTAAACTCTTAGCATCTTTGTTTGAACCTTTATTCATTTGCTTAAATGATAAGCATACCCGACATACCTTCTTCTTCCTGCTTTCTTCTTCCTCATATGAATCTGTTGATTCAAAACTAGCTACTCTTCTATCCTCCCCTAAAAAAAAGAAGAAGCAACTCATCCTGCTGTATGCCTTCCACACCTTCCATGGCACCCGATCTAGTGAATGCTTCAAATTCTTACTATATGCTTCTTCGAGAGTTGTTCTTCCGTTTGGTCTTTGGTCTTCAACTTGAGTCTTCCCTTTCCATGGAGATAATTGCCTTTTGGTTGTGGCTCCAAGGGAATGGCCAAGTTGATTTCCTTCGGCGCATATACTCTTTTGGTGACAACCATTTTTGTGCCCTTGTTTCTTCTGCAAAACGTTTTCTGGAACTTCTCCATTTCGGATTTGATGATTTAGCGAGCAGATCTATACCAAGAAGTGACTTTAAGAAGGAAGCTGTTGACGGAATTTCTTTCTACCTCAATGGTATCTGTTATGAGGCCTTGGAAGATCTTCGAGAAAGAATAGAGATGGATTTTATCCATAATCAGAGGACATATCTGCGCCATGATGCCTATGGACAGTCCATGACTGATCGGGTTCCTGTAGGCTCGGTAAGACTAGCTAGGGTTATTATTTAGTTACCGATATTCTAGAAAAAAAAATTAGTTACCGAGGATCGGATCTGTTACTAGTTGAAGGTTTTACCCTTTTTTATTTACCTTATCATCCATGCAGATGACTGATCTATACCTACAAATAATGAAATTGTTGGCCTTGGTCCCTGTACGCTGATGCTAGGTGTAGATCGATTGATCTCGCCGGGACACACGCACACGACGAGCATGTCACTCTTGTAGTTTATTGCTTTGATCTTGTGTTACAGGGGTAGGTTATAGGTATATATAATGCAGCCATAGCTAGCTATATATACTCTCCTAATCCTATACGGTGATTGATTCTTGTCCTAGCCGGTCTACACCAGCGTAGTTAATTCCAACAAACATCAGTAGTATTTTAGTTTTTGATTGTTAGTTTTAATAAGATAGTTAACTGCTCATGCGGAGTAGTAAGATCTGTTAGAGTTTGTGAAGTATTTTCTGCCTTTTTCTGATTTACCAAGTCATCTATGCAGGAGCACCTTCTCAGCAAGATCAAAGCTTTGTATGTCAACACTCCAAGTCATGATGGAGAAGACACAAGTTCTAGAAATATCCATGTTCAAACAAGTCATATAAATGACGAAGTACACGATTATCATTCAACTTCCCATTTGGTGACATCATTGGATAGCTTGAGCTTAAGAGAGAAGCATAACGATGCAGTAAGAACGCCATAAATTCTATGCATCGTGATTATATGTCACTAATAATTATTTGCATGTTCATTCTTTTATTTTCTGATGAGACTTGATAGCATTCATCCAATACTTTGCAGATCATGCAACAATCATCTGATGTTCCTAAAAGCTCGGTGAGAGTAGTTCAAATCTGCAATAATGAAATATCTGTTAATAGTTTGTGAAGTATTTTCTACTTTTTCTGATTCACCAAGTCATCTATGCAGAATCACCTTCTTACCAAGATCAAGGCTTTGTATGCTAACACTCCAAAGCATCCTGGAGAAGGCACAAGTTCTAGAAATATCCATGTTCAAACAAGTCAAATGCATCATGGAGAAGGCTCAAGTTCAAGAAATATGCATGCTCAAACAAGTCATATGTTCCGCCATGATTATCAATCAACCTCCCGTTTGGCAGCATTGCTGGATAAGTTGAGCTTAAGAGAAAACCATAACGATGCGGTAAGAAAGCCATCATCACTGATCATTCTTTGGATGTTCATTTGTTTATTTTCCAATAAGACTTTATAGCTTTCTTCCAAATACTTAGTGCAGTTCCTAGCTTGAAGAGAAAATAATAATATATTTTTTTGCAGATCATGCAACAACTATCTGATGTTCCACCTGATGAGAGAACTTTGTTGGTGACATTTTCCAATGGTTACCCACTGACCAAAGATGAACTGTATGATTTTTTTATGAGGTATATGCCTTTCATTTCAGTTCATTACATACGTAATAGGGACAGCCTACATGCAAGTTGAATGATTTTTCTATTTTGGTCACTCGACTGATCTAAAACTTCTGTTTGTCGATTTGCTCCATATCTTTCATCACCCAGCTGCTTAGCAGTACACGTACTAGTAGCTGCTTACTTCATCACCCAGCTGTAGCTGCTTTATCACTAGTTGATTTTTATATTTTGCATGTGTGTTCCTACGTACTAGCAGAGATGCTTTCATCCCCTCGCAAAAAAAAATGAAAAAGAAAGAGATGCTTTCATCATCCAGCTGTAGCAAACATGCATAGGGCCGCTAGTTCTTTCAGGCGTAGGTCAGCGAGAGATCGGTCATTTTTATGTATACTTGAATCACACACATGATACAATCCTATGTAGCTGGGCTGCTTTAAAACAGACGAAAAGATTGACTAACTAAAATAGATTTCATGTGACAGAAGAATAGCAAAAACGATTAACATATAAATTCCATTTAAGTTCGTAACACAAAATTGTGCACAAATAGAAAACCGGTTTTTTTCTCGAATATTCACGAGTGTGCATATTATATATTAAAGAAGAACGGCAAAGAGTGCATCGAAAGCAAAATACAAAGCATTAACCAGATAATAATCAAAAGAAGAAAAGGGCCAGTCGTATGAAATTCTAATACTTGTGGTAAATCCGATTTTGCACCATCCAATGGACAAATGAAGGAAATCATTAATTAAGGAGTACTCGTTGCAAAGAATACTTCACTTTCCCAGGTCGCGACAAGTGGCACACATGCAGCGCGCCACTTGTCGCAACCAGGGAGTTTTCCCTTTTTTCGTAGATCCGTTTATTCAAAATGTTTTATCTCTTAAACCGTGCGTCCAAATCTTGAACCGTTTTCACCATTGGATTTCTTGTGTCGAGATCTTCAAAACTAGATCCCATGTTGATAGGTTTTAACGAACTTTTTTTACGAAAAAAACCGGACAAAAAAACCGGGCGAAAAAACCGAACCGGGAGAACGGTTTCTTTCCCTTTCCGAAAGAGGCACGCCCATGCCTCTCGCGAAATCACAACCGTGCATCTCGTGGAAGCAAAACCGTGACTCCCGTGGAAGAAAAAAACAAAAAATGCGTTTTTTATCGTTTTCGAGAGGCACGACCATGACTCTCGCGAAAGCACAACCGTGCCTCTCGCGGAAGCAAAACCGTGACTCTCGTGAAAGAAAAAAAATAAAAAACACGTATTTTTTTCCCTTTCCGAGAGGCATGGCCGTGACTTTCGCGTAAGCACAACCATGCCTCTCGCGGAAGCAAAACCGTGACTCTTACGAAAGAAAATAAAAACAAAAAACGCGTTTTGTTTTTCCCTTTCCGAGAGGCACGGCCGTGACTCTCGCAAAAGCACAACCGTGCCTCTCGCGAAAGAAAAACCATGACTCTCGCAAAAGAAAAAAAAACAGAAAACGCGTTTTTTTTCGTTTTCGAAAGGCACGGCCGTGACTCTCGATAAAGCACAACCGTGCTTCTTGCGGAAGAAAAACGTGACTTTCGCGAAAGGAAAAAAAAAAAGAAAACGCGTTTTTTCGCGCAAAATTTTTTTTTCGAATTTTTTTAATCGAAAAGCTAAGAAAGACCGGGGGAAAACCAAAACGACGAAAAAACCTGGGAAAAACCGTTTAAAAAGCTGAAAACACGTATGGAAAAATAAAAAAAACAAAATTCGAAGGGAGCATCCAGAGCGCGACACATGACGAATGGCTGAGAGCGCGCCAAGTGGCGCTGATTGTTGCGAGGCTCCCGAAGGAGCGCTCGTTAACTAGTTTCTCCCATGAATGAAAGCGCATCAAAATAAAAATTGACATTCCCGCAAAAAAAAAATTGACATGCGCCAAATTTGTTCTCAGCTGATTTTTGAGAGGAGCAGTCGGCCCCTATGCAACCGTAAAGCAGAAGCCGACTAGATACTTGGGCTTGGTTTTAAACATAAGTTTAGTTTCCTGCCCCCGAGTGGATCTTCAGAACTAGTTCTTTCTTACTAACAGCAGCTGGCTCCTGTCGTAGGAGGTCTGGTCGTTTTGCTATTTCGATGCTTTTATGAACAGCGTTTGGTGCTTGTATCCAGTGCCATTTTGGTTTAATTAATATAATCGGGTTCGGGAGCTCCACCCTGTTTGTCTAAAAAAGCTGTCCCAATACTTGGTAAGACACAAGACAAAAAATGAACAAAAAAACAAAGTATTTTCTAAGAAAAAACGAATTAGTGCCATTTGTATTACCCTTTAAAAAGAAAGAAAATGAAAACTAAAGTAAAAAATAATAAAAAAATATTTTTTATAACATGCAAGTATAAATATATAATAGAGGAAATTTTGCTAAAATAAGTTTTCTCAGAAGGATTTAATTAGTGGCATCCATATTACCCAAAAAGAATAAAATAAAAACAAAAAATATGATGACAAAATTTGCGCACAATTTACACAGAAATTGTGCTTTGTTACAATGTGCAAGAATAAATAAACATATTATAGTGGACTTAGTTGCATTGGCATTACCGTTAAAGAAGAAATAAAAACTAAAACAAAATCAAAATGACGAAGTTTTGTAATGAAGAATGAATTAGTGTATTACTTTTAACATTTAATAAGAAAGAAAATAAAAAAGAAATGAAATAATGAAAAAAATGTACACAGTTTACGCAAAAATTACACTTTTTTTAAATATGCAAGAATAAGCAAATTATAGAAGAATTTAAAAAAAAATCCCTAAGAAGGAATGAATTAGTGGCACTGCTATTTCTTTTAAATAAGAAATAAAATTAAATAATAACCAGAAAATCATACAGATTATCTTTTCTGAAATGAATGAATCAGTGGCATTCATATTAACTCAAAATTAACTTTTAGGTGATTTACATATAGCTAAAGTGTACGTAACAACACAATTATGTGCTTGGAGAATGGCTTGGTAATAAACAGTCCAATATTAGAGTCGTGGGAAATTAGTGAACCAAATTTCAAATGTAAGCACATATTCATCTATTCACCCCCAAAATCTAATTTGATGCATATCTTTTTTTAGACAGTAGGCTCGATGAGCCTCCTTTAAATTAATAAGCTCCAAACGGTTGTAGTAGAGATACAAAGTGCCGAGGAAACAACTTATAGGGCAGAAGACAGGAATTAACTAACAAAAGTAAAGCAGAAAAGTGGACCTTGGATTCGATGAAGCACTCGCGAGAGTGATGGTGAAGTAGGAACTTGGTGTGCAAGTAGGCAAGCAACGGTGGAAACACCCTCGTCCATTTCAAAGAAGGCTAGAACATGTCGCACACTCATTTGTATGCATCGACGAAGAGAACCCTACGCTCTCGCTCTAGTTTGATGGGTGTCGTGTGGTGGACGAGTAGAGAATCTCACCTAAAGCATAGCGTTAGGAATGATGAGAAACCTGCCAAGGAGAAGAAAGACAAATGGCCATGTCATAGATCACAACTACTGTTGACTGCCTCACAACAACATATCAATATGCGGATCAGGGCCAAAGGTTCCATGGCCGAAGCCTTTTTATTAGTAATGACATTGTAGTACTTCCCGAATTGATAATCCGGGCAAAGGATTTTCATTCGGAACTCGAGAAAGATGAGTGTGGACCCTCAATGATGCGTCCAAGGAGGAAAGCGACATCCAAGAACGTCATCATTGGCTACGTGGACCACCATCACACAAAGGTATGACATGGGTACCAAGACAGGGCATTGGAGGTCAAGAAGATGCCACCCAGATCTGGAAGGGGACGGGGGCGGGCGTAACAAACGTGTCGTGAACCATGACCGATCACCAGTAGACCAGCAAACAAGAAAGAAAACTAGCCCTCCATGTCACAATTGTTAGTCAGGAGACCATCATGATCACCATCCAAGGCTCTCCTCGGCTTCCAAACCTCCCACGCCTCCACGAAGGAACAAGGAAGATACCTTCTCATCTGAGAGGCCCAACACTAACTAGTGTATCTCCATGTGTGGACCACCAGAATGCAATGAAAAACCGCTCGGACTTGTGCAATAACCAAATACAACTCACACAATTTTGTATACTCTCTCTCTCTTTCTCTCTCTCTCTCTCCCTCTCTCTCTCTCACACACAAACACACACACACACATTGGCAGCGCAGAGGACGAAGAGGCTGCTCCTTGCAAACTCCTAGAGCTGCCATGCCATTGTATCACTGGAGCTCCCTCACCATCCACCCATTCCCCACCGCGAGAGGCATCAGGTCCAGATCCACAAAGTGTCAGCATCCTAGGAAGATGCAAAATGCGTCGTTGGCTCTTGGTTGTCAGGATCCAGGACCCCCGACTAACCCAACGTCAAACATGGTTGCACCACCCATTACTAAATGAGTTGCACATAGAGAGTGGCTCGCTATTGTCATCCTCGAGCTTCGCAAGCTTGCTAGCTGCCACTTGGCCATGATCTGTAAGCGGGAAGGAAAAGTGTTTGAGGGATCTGGTTGGTCGCCTACGATATCAGTCTGCATGGAGTGACACGTGGAAGTGAGACGTTTCCCAACAAGGTATTGTGAGGCCTAAATTGTTGAAAACGGAAAAGGTAGAGCTTTCGTATAATTTGGTATTAAAGGTAACAATATTAAGTTGTGACAAAACTCCATTCTCCACGCAGTTCAAAAATACTTGTCTTTTTTATCCTAGTGTGTTTGGCAACTTTTGCGAAGGGGAATGGAAGTTAAGATGCAGGGGCTTATGTGAAAGAGAAATGACGAGTCACATTATTCCTGAGACCATTGTTTTGGTATCTACAAGGAATTATGTGTCAAAATTTGAGAGAGTTTGTGGGAATTAAATGAGAGCTTAAGTAAGAGATGATAACAATGGTCTGGCTCTTTGCAAGTCGAATCCTATAATATGGAGGTTACTAAAGCATTCCCGGGAGGAAACATGGTGGAATCAACTTGTTGCCTATCTATGCCATGTTTCAAATTTGTACTATGATATTGGCATGGTGGACTTTATGCATTGTCACCAGGAAGCGAATGTGGCAACTCAATTATTTTGTCCAACGTATCAGTTGTAAATATGGGTCGGTGATCCTCCATTATTTTGAATTCTCATGCGGACGATGTAACTATTTGTTGGTTATCAATGAAGTGCACCATGGTGACGATCCCTCAAAGAAAAGTAAGAGATGATTACATAAGTTATGATGATGCCTCCAGATGCTCTTTTTAAAGCAACCCGTTCCCAATTCCCACCCCTTTTTCTATTATTAAAATGGTGGGAGGTGAACTCTAAACTCCTATGGTCTCTACTAAAAATCTCATTCATTCTGACCAAACAAGTTAGTTTGTATCTAACATACCCCAAATTTCCATTCCCTTCCAACCAAACTACTAGGTGTAGTCAAACTTTAGCTACTTTAACTAGATAAGTAAAATTCATATACTTAAATTTGTGCAAAATGTAGTTCATAATATTTTATCTTCTTGTGCTCCACGAACATCATATAATAGTTTGTGGTAAAATATGCATTTGAAGACCTTGGTGATATCCATAATGACACGCTTTTCCTCTTTTGAAATGGATGCAATTGCCTCATTCATTAGTTAAGAAGAGTTTTACAACAATTAGAAGTTAGCTAAAGTATGGCACATAAACATCTAACCTACTCTTGTAGCATGATCAATCTCAAATCTTCTGCACTTGCCACTCCCAAAGTGTGGCATCCATTTTTACCTTGCGAGTGATGATACTAGACATGGCTGAAAGATTCATGAAAATACTCGCATTCAACTCATTCCAAATTTCGTACGAATTAATAATAAGGAGGGAAGTGACCCCCTCATCACTTTTATATTGTTGTTGATCATAGAGTACGAATAATCTTTGACCATGTTGAAGTAGCTCCAATCGTCGGTGTTATAACATCAATAAGCCCAAGAAACACTTTATTCTCATTCCAAACACACCTTGTGAATCTACACTTCAATAACAACTGACTCTGGCTCCCTTCCGCATGATTGACATAAACCGTGCTCTACGGTGTAGTTTCTCAACCGCCCACGCCTAGTCTTCCAAGATAAGCCATGCAAAAAATTGTCGCTAGGAAACAACCAATAGTTCAAAAAGGCGGCTTCAAGAACTAAAAGTTCCTGGAGTCGTGTGGAGCGGAATATGTTGATGATGCCGAGTACTCTACTGAAAGGTTCCAAACAATTTCACCCTGGTTGTCATCGCTTGTGTCATGCAAACTGACCCAAATCTCAAAAACAATAATCAATTATGTGTTGCATAGAGAGACCTAAATTTATCTTAATGTTTGTGATCCATTGGTCATGCTTCAAAGCTCTCTCAAGCATTAGGTTCTTGCACTTGGAGATTGCGGAAGTGGATTGATCAATGTGTTTTGACTTGTGCCCCCCATGCCAAGGTGCATGCCAAAAGGTAGCAATTTTACCATGTCCAATAGTGGTTGTGGTTGTTGGGTTTCGTAGTAATTTCAAAAAATTTCCTACGCGCACACAGGATCATGTGATGCATAGCAACGAGGGGAGAGTGTTGTCTACGTACCCAACGCAGACCGACTGCGGAAGCGATGACACGACGTAGAGGAAGTAGTCGTACGTCTTCACGATCCAACCGATCAAGCACCGAAACTACGGCACCTCCGAGTTCGAGCACACGTTCAGCCCGATGACGATCCCCGGACTCCGATCCAGCAAAGTGTCGGGGAAGAGTTTCGTCAGCATGACGGCGTGGTGACGATCTTGATGAACTACAGCAGCAGGGCTTCGCCTAAACTCCGCTACAGTATTATCGAGGTATATGGTGGCAGGGGGCACCGCACACGGCTAAGGAATAGATCACGTGGATCAACTTGTGTCTATGGGGTGCCCCCTGCCCCTGTATATAAAGGATGGAGGAGGAGGAGGCCGGCCAAGGCAAAGGTGCGGCCAGGATAGGGAGTCCTACTAGGACTCCAAGTCCTAGTAGGAGTCCACCAAGAGGGGAGGAAGGGAGAAGGAATAGGAGGAGAAGGAGAGGTGGCCGGCCCCCTTTTCCCTAGTCCAATTCGGACTAGAGGGGAGGGGGGGCGCAGCCTTTTTCTCCTCTTCCCACTAAAGCCCATCAAGGCCCAATACTCTTCCCCGTATTCCCGTAACCCCCCGGTACTCCGGAAAATACCCGAATCACTCGGAACCTTTCCGAACTCCGAATATAGTCGTTCAATATATCGATCTTTACGTCTCGACCATTTCGAGACTCCTCGTCATGTCCCCGATCTCATCCGGGACTCCGAACTCCTTCGGTACATCAAAACTCATAAACTCATAATATAACTGTCATCGAAACCTTAAGCGTGCGGACCCTACGGGTTCGAGAACAATGTAGACATGACCAAGACACGTTTCCGGTCAATAACCAATAGCGGGACCTGGATGCCCATATTGGCTCCTACATATTCTACGAAGATCTTTATCGGTCAGACCGCATAACGACATACGTTGTTCCCTTTGTCATCGGTATGTTACTTGCCCGAGATTTGATCGTCGGTATCCAATACCTAGTTCAATCTCGTTACCGGCAAGTCTCTTTACTCGTTCCGTAATACATCATCTCACAACTAACATATTAGTTGCAGTGCTTGCAAGGCTTATGTGATGTGCATTACCGAGAGGGCCCAGAGATATCTCTCCGACAATCAGAGTGACAAATCCTAATCTCGAAATACGCCAACCCAACATCTACCTTTGGAGACACCTGTAATGCTCCTTTATAATCACCCAGTTACGTTGTGACGTTTGGTAGCACCCAAAGTGTTCCTCCGGCAAACGGGAGTTGCATAATCTCATAGTCATAGGAACATGTATAAGTCATGAAGAAAGCAATAGCAACATACTAAACGATCAGGTGCTAAGCTAATGGAATGGGTCATGTCAATCAGATCATTCAACTAATGATGTGACCTCGTTAATCAAATAACAACTCATTGTTCATGGTCAGGAAACATAACCATCTTTGATTAACGAGCTAGTCAAGTAGAGGCATACTAGTGACACTCTGTTTGTCTATGTATTCACACATGTATTATGTTTCCGGTTAATACAATTCTAGCATGAATAATAAACATTTATCATGATATAAAGGAATAAATAATAACTTTATTATTGTCTCTAGGGCATATTTCCTTCAGTCTCCCACTTGCACTAGAGTCAATAATCTAGTTCACATCGCCATGTGATTTAACAGCAATAGTTCACATCACCATGTGATTAACACCCATAGTTCACATCGCTATGTGATCAACACCCAAAGGGTTTACTAGATTCAGTAATCTAGTTCACATCGCTATGTGATTAACACCCAAGGAGTACTAAGGTGTGATCATGTTTTGCTTGTGAGAGAATCTTAGTCAACGGGTATGTCATATACAGATCCGTAAGTATTTTGCGAATTCTATGTCTACAATGCTCTGCACGGAGCTACTCTAGCTAATTGCTCTCACTTTCAATATGTATCTAGATCAAGACTTAGAGTCATCTAGATTAGTGTCAAACTTGCATCGGCGTAACCTTTTACGACGAACCTTTTTCCATAATCGAGAAACATATCCTTATTCCACTAAGGACAATTTTGACCGCTTCTCCAGTGATCTACTCCTAGATCACTATTGTACTCCCTTGCCAAACTCAGTGGTATGGCATACAATAGATCTGGTATACAGCATGGCATACTTTATAGAACCTATGACTGAGGCATAGGGAATGACTTTCATTCTCTTTCTATTTTCTGCCGTGGTCGGGCTTTGAGTCTTAGTCAACTTAACACCTTGCAACACAGGCAAGAACTTCTTCTTTGACTGTTCCATTTTGAACTATTTTAAAAATTTATCAAGGTATGTATTCATTGAAAAAATCTTATCAAGCGTCTTCATCTAACTATATAGATCTTGATGCTCAATGTGTAAGCAGCTTCACCAAGGTCTTTCTTTGAAAAACTTTTATTCAAGTATCCTTTCATGCTTTGCAGAATAATTCTACATTATTTCCGATCAACAATATGTCATTCACATATACTTATCAGAAATGTTGTAGTGCTCCCACTCACTTTCTTGTAAATACAGGCTTCACTGTAAGTCTGTACAATAACTATATGCTTTGATCAACTTATCAAAGTGTATATTCCAACTCCGAGATTCTTGCACCAGTCCATAAATGGATCGCTGGAGCTTGCACACTTTGTTAGCTCCCTTTGGATCGACAAAACCTTCCGGTTGCATCATATACAACTCTTCTTCCAGAAATCCATTCAGGAATGCAGTTTTGACATCCATCTGCCAAATTTCATAATCATAAAATGCGGCAATTGCTAACATGATTCGGACAGACTTTTAAGCATCGATACGAGTAAGAAAATATCATCGTATTCAACACCTTGAACTTTGTCAAAAACCTTTTTCGACAAGTCTAGCTTTGTAGATAGTAACACTACTATCAACGTCCGTCTTCCTCTTGAAGATCCATTTATTCTTAATGACTCACCGATCATCGGGCAAGTCAATCAAAGTCTACACTTTGTTCTCATACATGTATCATATCTCAGATTTCATGGCCTCAAGCCATTTCGTGGAATCTGGGCTCATCATTGCTTCCTCATAGTTCGTAGGTTCATCATGGTCTAGTAACATGACTTCCAGAACATGATTACCGTACCACTCTGGTGCGGATCTTACTCTGGAAGACCTACGAGGTTTGGTAGTAACTTGATCTGAAGTTTGGTGATCATCATCATTAACTTCCTCACTTATTGGTGTAGGAATCACTGGAACTGATTTCTGTGATGAACTACTTTCCAATAAGGGAGAAGGTATAATTACCTCATCAAGTTCTACTCTCCTCCCACTCACTTCTTTCGAGAGAAACTCCTTCTCTGGAAAGGATCCATTTTAGCAACGAATGTCTTGCCTTCGGATCTGTGATAGAAGGTGTACCCAACAATTTCCTTTGGGTATGAAGACGCACTTCTCCGATTTGGGTTCGAGCTTATCAGGATGAAACCTTTTTCACATAAGCATCGCAGCCCCAAACTTTAAGAAACAACAGGTTAGGTTTACTGCTAAACCATAGTTCATACAGTGTCGTCTCAACGGATTTAGATGGTGCCCTATTTTAAAACGTGAATGCAGTTGTCTCTAATGCATAACCCCAAAACGATAGTGGTAAAGAGATATCATAGATCGCACCATATCAAATAAAGTGCGGTTACGACGTTCGGACATACCATAACGATGTGGTGTTCCAGGTGGCGTGAGCTGTGAAACTATTCCACATTGTTTTAATTGAAGACCAAACTCGTAACTCGAATATTTGTCTCCGCGATCAGATCGCAGAAACTTTATTTTCTTGTTACGATGATTTTTCCACTTCACTCTGAAATTCTTTGAACCTTTCAACTATTTCAGACTTATGTTTCATCAAGTAGATATACCCATATCTTCTCAAATCATCTTGTGAAGGTCAGAAAACAACGATGCTTGCCACGAGCAACAGCACTCATTGGATCGCATACATCGGTATGTATTATTTCCAACAAGTCAGTAACTCGTTCCATTGTTCCGAAGAACGGAGTTTTAGTCATCTTGCCCAAAAGGCATGGTTCGCAAGCATCAAATGATTCATAACCAAGTGATTCCGAAAATCCATCTTTATGGAGTTTCTTCATGCGCTTTACACCGATATGACCCAAACGGCAGTGCCACAAATAAGTTGCACTATCATTATTAACTTTGCATCTTTTGGCATCAATATTATGAATATGTGTATCACTACGATCGAGATCCAATGAACCATTTTCATTGGGTGTGTAACCATATAAGGTTTTATTCATGTAAATAGAACAACAGTTTATTCTCTTACTTAAATGAGTAACCGTATTGCAATAAACATGATCAAATCATATTCATGCTCAACGCAAACACCAAATAACATTTATTTAGGTTCAACACTAATCCCGAAAGAATAGGGAGTGTGCGATGATGATCATATCAATCTTGAAACTACTTTCAACACACATCATCACTTCACCCTTAACTAGTTTCTGTTTATTCTGCAACTCCCGTTTCGAGTTACTACTCTTAGCAACTGAACCAGTACCAAATACCGAGGGGTTGCTATAAACACTAGTAAAGCACACATCAAACACCTGTATATCAAATATAACCTTTTTCACTTTGCCATCCTTCTTATCCACCAAATATTTAGGGTAGTTCCGCTTCCAGTGACCATTTCCTTTGCAGTGTAAGCACTCAGTTTCAGGCTTTGGTTCAGCTTTGGGCTTCTTCGTGGGAGTGACAACTTGCTTGTCAATCTACTTGAAGTTCCCCTTTCTTTCCCTTTGCCCTTTTCTTGAAACTAGTGATCTTGTCAACCATCAACACTTGATGCTCTTTCTTGATTTCTACCTTCGTTGATTTCAACATCACGAAGAGCTCGGGAATCATTTTCATCATCCCTTGCATACTATAGTTCATCACGAAGTTCTACTAACTTGGTGATGGTGACTAGAGAATTCTGTCAATCACTATCTTATCTGGAAGATTAACTCCCACTTGATTCAAGCGATTGAAGTACCCAGACAATCTGAGCACATGCTCACTAGTTGAGCGATTCTCCTTCATCTTTTAGCTATAGAACTTGTTGGAGACTTCATATCTCTCAACTCGGGTATTTGCTTGAAATATTAACTTCAATTCCTGGAACATCTCATATGGTCCATGACGTTCAAAACGTCTTTGAAGTCCCGATTCTAAGCCGTTAAGCATGGTGCACTAAACTATCAAGTAGTCATCATATTGAGCTAGCCAGACGTTCATAACTTCTGCATCTGCTCCTGCAATAGGTCTGTCACCTAGCGGTGCATTAAGGACATAATTCTTCTGTGCAGCAATGAGGATTTAACCTCAGACCACGGATCAAATCCGCAACATTGCTACTAACATTTTTCAACACAATTTTCTCTAGGAACATATCAAAATAAACACAGGGAAGCAACAACGCGAGCTATTGATCTACAACATGATTTGCAAAATACTACCAGGACTAAGTTCATGATAAATTTAAGTTCAATTTAATCATATTACTTAAGAACTCCCACTTAGATAGACATCCCTCTAATCCTCTAAGTGATCACGTGATCCAAATCAACTAAACCATAACCGATCATCACGTGAGATGGAGTAGTTTTCAATGGTGAACATCGTTATGTTGATCATATCTACTATATGATTCACGCTCGACCTTTCAGTCTCCGTGTTCCGAGGCCATATCTGCATATGCTAGGCTCGTCAAGTTTAACCTGAGTATTCTGCGTGCGCAACTGTTTTGCACCCGTTGTATTTGAACGTAGAGCCTATCACACCCGATCATCACGTGGTGTCTCAGCACGAAGAACTTTCGCAACGGTGCATACTCAGGGAGAACACTTCTTGATAATTTAGTGAGAGATCATCTTATAATGCTACCGTCAATCAAAGCAAGATAAGATGCATAAAAAGATAAACATCACATGCAATCAATATAAGTGATATGATATGGCCATCATCATCTTGTGCTTGTGATCTCCATCTCCGAAGCACCGTAATGATCACCATCGTCACCGGCGCGACACCTTGATCTCCATCGTAGCATCGTTGTCGTCTCGCCAATCTTATGCTTCCACGACTATCACTACCGTTTAGTAATAAAGTAAAGCATTACATCGCGATTGCATTGCATACAATAAAGCGACAACCATATGGCTCCTGCCAGTTGCCGATAACTTGGTTACAAAACATGATCATCTCATACAATAAAATTCAGCATCATGCCTTGACCATATCACATCACAACATGCCCTGCAAAAACAAGTTAGACGTCCTCTACTTTGTTGTTGCATGTTTTACGTGGCTGCTACGGGCTTAAGTAAGAACCAATCTCACCTACGCATCAAAACCACAACGATAGTTTGTCAAATAGACTCCGTTTTAACCTTCGCAAGGACCGGGCGTAGCCATACTTGGTTCAACTAAAATTGGAGAGGCAGTCGCCCGCAAGCCATCTCTGTGCAAAGCACGTCGAGGGAACCGGTCTCGCGTAAGCGTACGCATAAGGTTGGTCTGGGTCGTCTCGTCCAACAATACCGCCGAACCAAAATATGACATGCTGGTAGGCAGTATGACTTGTATCGTCCACAACTTACTTGTGTTCTACTCGTGCATATAACATCAACATCAATAACCAGGCTCGGATGCCACTGTTGGGTTTCGTAGTAATTTCAAAAAAATTTCTACGCGCACACAGGATCATGTGATGCATAGCAACGAGGGGAGAGTGTTGTCTACGTACCCAACGCAGACCGACTGCGGAAGCGATGACACGACGTAGAGGAAGTAGTCGTACGTCTTCACGATCCAACCGATCAAGCACCGAAACTACGGCACCTCCGAGTTCGAGCACACGTTCAGCCCGATGACGATCCCCGGACTCCGATCCAGCAAAGTGTCGGGGAAGAGTTTCGTCAGCACGACGGCGTGGTGACGATCTTGATGAACTACAGCAGCAGGGCTTCGGCTAAACTCCGCTACAGTATTATCGAGGTATATGGTGGCAGGGGGCACCGCACACGGCTAAGGAATAGATCACGTGGATCAACTTGTGTCTATGGGGTGCCCCCTGCCCCTGTATATAAAGGATGGAGGAGGAGGAGGCCGGCCAAGGCAAAGGTGCGGCCAGGATAGGGAGTCCTACTAGGACTCCAAGTCCTAGTAGGAGTCCACCAAGAGGGGAGGAAGGGAGAAGGAATAGGAGGAGAAGGAGAGGTGGCCGGCCCCCTTTTCCCTAGTCCAATTCGGACTAGAGGGGAGGGGGGGCGCAGCCTTTTTCTCCTCTTCCCACTAAAGCCCATCAAGGCCCAATACTCTTCCCCGTATTCCCGTAACCCCCCGGTACTCCGGAAAATACCCGAATCACTCGGAACCTTTCCGAACTCCGAATATAGTCGTCCAATATATCGATCTTTACGTCTCGACCATTTCGAGACTCCTCGTCATGTTCCCGATCTCATCCGGGACTCCGAACTCCTTCGGTACATCAAAACTCATAAACTCATAATATAACTGTCATCGAAACCTTAAGCGTGCGGACCCTACGGGTTCGAGAACAATGTAGACATGACCAAGACACGTTTCCGGTCAATAACCAATAGCGGGACCTGGATGCCCATATTGGCTCCTACATATTCTACGAAGATCTTTATCGGTCAGACCGCATAACGACATACGTTGTTCCCTTTGTCATCGGTATGTTACTTGCCCGAGATTTGATCGTCGGTATCCAATACCTAGTTCAATCTCGTTACCGGCAAGTCTCTTTACTCGTTCCGTAATACATCATCTCACAACTAACATATTAGTTGCAGTGCTTGCAAGGCTTATGTGATGTGCATTACCGAGAGGGCCCAGAGATACCTCTCCGACAATCGGAGTGACAAATCCTAATCTCGAAATATGCCAACCCAACATCTACCTTTGGAGACACCTGTAATGCTCCTTTATAATCACCCATTTACGTTGTGACGTTTGGTAGCACCCAAAGTGTTCCTCCGGCAAACGGGAGTTGCATAATCTCATAGTCATAGGAACATGTATAAGTCATGAAGAAAGCAATAGCAACATACTAAACGATCAGGTGCTAAGCTAATGGAATGGGTCATGTCAATCAGATCATTCAACTAATGATGTGACCTCGTTAATCAAATAACAACTCATTGTTCATGGTCAGGAAACATAACCATCTTTGATTAACGAGCTAGTCAAGTAGAGGCATACTAGTGACACTCTGTTTGTCTATGTATTCACACATGTATTATGTTTCCGGTTAATACAATTCTAGCATGAATAATAAACATTTATCATGATATAAGGAAATAAATAATAACTTTATTATTGTCTCTAGGGCATATTTCCTTCAGTGGTCACATCATAGAAGACGTCCATGTTGATGGCACCAAATACGTGTCAAAACCTACCCATTATCCAGGTCTTTTCATGCAAGCCATGGCCAACGGAGTAGCCTCTCCAGAATTTCTCTAGATGAAGGATGCCAACCCACCCATAGATGGCAGCCAACAGGCAAGTTCCCACTTGATTTTACACTTCCCTCTGGACTACTTCTCGGACCCGACCTGAAAAAGCACACTGTAACTTAACTTTAGTATTCATGATTGCTTAAGGACAAGGGGAGTAAGGGGTAGTTGGCTTGTGAATTAAGGACCGATTAAATCAACGTGTTTCTCCTCACCATTCCATACTTGTCAATGAGCTTGCATGTGATCTTCTACACACTTCGCAAGCAACGCGCTGATGAAGGAAATTAAGAAGAATATCATTGAGATCGATGCATAAGGGGACACATAAATTTTTTCCACACTGGTAATGAAACCGGTAACCTTACCAATGCTTTGCAAAACGCTTGACATGTTACTGACATCTTCTTTGATAGCGACCACAAAAACTGAAGCGTGGTCTGCATAAAGGGAGGCGTGAAGACATGCAACCCAACCTCAATCCATGGAAGGTAACCGTTAGCCATCGCCAAATCCAAAACCTACCACAACGGCTTAATAGTGATGACAAACAAGAATGGGGAAAATGGCTTCCCCTAACGATGGCATCTCCGGTGTTGTGTAGGCTACCCTAGATGTTATTAAGAAGAAAATAAGAGGATGACATGCGCAACAGATCGATCAACTAGCCACAAAACCTCGAAGGGAACTCTCTTTTCTGCAAAAGGTCCAATAAATATTCTTGTTGCGTAGAGTGAAAAGGCTTTTTTATGTCCAACTTGAGAAGCAGAGACGTTTGTTTGTTATTTGCATTAACAAGATGACCCCCCACGCATTTCTGCGAGAAGCAATATATTTTAATGAAAATGGTTGCATGAAACATGAATATTTGGATTAATAATATATGAAATAAAAATGAAAAAACATAATATATATTATATTTGACTACAAATATAGCTAAGAAAATATTTATTGAATGTAATAGCATAATAAATGAAAAAAATCACATGCATGCTGTCGTTGATCTTTGATAAGGTGACATGTGTGGTTAGAATATATATGTGTATTTTGAGATAAATAGAAGTATTGGGGATCAAGTAATAATGGAAAACTTTTCCTAGACATGTTGAGGTAGGCCTTTCATGAGGTTTCATGTATGCATGTTGAGATCAATAGAAGTAGTGATGATCAACTACTTAGATATAGAGGACATAGGTTTGGATTGGGAGTGTGTAAGCGGAAAATTGACAAGAAATAAATGTTATATGTTTTTTAGTATGCATTTTGTAAGCTTCTGCATCCCTAATTTATTTATATAGATGAAAGGCTACTAGAAGAATCAACATGTTGAAGTAGATTATTTTGTATATCACTGAACCCTGAAAATGGCTAACATATATTGTTGTAATTATACCAATTTACTAATGTACTGGGAACATGTTACATATAACGAAGACTATATATATGTTACTCGTACATATATATATAGTCGGGTTTTTTTGAAAGGATATATAGTCTGATCGGTGAAACAATGTTGAGATGACTGTTTCGATTGAATATGACCAGTGAGGTAACTTTTAGAGGTAATTAACAAGATATTGTTCAACATTGCCAGACAAATTAGTAGGTTTGTATGATGCCTTGGCAAGTGATAAGCAAAAAGATGTAGATATATAACTAGTTAATTAAGCGGTTAATTTGACTTTCACAAAAAAGAAAGTGGTAAATTTGACAGTTAGATATTATGACATAAAAACAGGAAAACTGTCATAAGGAAGAAGAAATTGATATGAGGAGAATTCATTGCATTAGTTTTCCCTATATATGCAGTTGCTAATTATGTTGCATTAATTCCTTCCATGTCACAGGCACTATGGAGATATTGAAGAAATAAGTATAGAGGTGCCAATCGAAGACAGGCTACCTTTATACGCACACGTTACATTTTACTCGCAGTTGACACTCTTCCGCGTTCTAGATGGGAACATTAGAGTCAAGTTCATGACCAGCAGCGGAAAACACATACGGGCTCGACAGTTCGTCCCCAAGAAGAAGAAATAAAGTGAAGTGTGATGACCTACTCCTTGCATAAACATTCAAGAATATTCTATGTATGCCAAGCATTCTGGAGGCGTACTCGAATATAATCTGCACTTCTAAGATTACTCTTGTGCCTACTGCACCTTAATTACCCATTTGTGACCTATATTTATTGGTATTGTTCTGAACTTCCGATGTATGCCACTGTGAGGACTAAAATCTCTACTTGTTAAGGATTACAAATTCGTATTGTTGGTATGTATAATGGTCATATCAACATTAACATTCGGTCCTTGAAACCTATTTTCATCTATGGTAGTTATTGTGTGAAGTCAGTTAAATGTTAACCTCTATTTTTTCCTTTTTATTGGAAAGGAAGATGCATCATCAGGTGGCTCCAAGAGCCAAGTATTTCGGTAACAACATAGAGATTGCAAGTTTTGCTAGCCTATCTTCCACCTTATTTGAATTTCTACTCTCAAATTTAAACAAAAAATTTTCAAAGAAAGCTCATCGTGAAGAGTGTTCCCAGAGGCTAGCTCTATATACGCATTTGCTTCCTTTATTTATATCTTCTGCCACCAATAGATAATCTGAAGGGACCTGAAGAAGGTGCACGTACGTTCAGGTCAAGTGCAAGACCTAGTCCTCTCGGCAGGCCATCACCTCAACGATACGGTCTATTGTCAATCGAGTGATTTTCCTAGTGATAAGTACACCCGACAAAGTCTACACCGAGTGTTACAGTCGGCAAACCGCAATCAGTAGACACCCCGCCAACAAAGTGCTCTTTGCCGAGTTCTTTCCATGGCGCACTCGGCGAAGCCTTTGCCGAGTGTCAAAAAACAGGTACTCGGCAAAACAAACTAGCATATACTCTGCCAAGCAAGGGGTTCGGCCCCTTCGGAAAACACCAGCAAGAAAAGGGCCTAGAAATGCACTCAATGTATTAAATTCCTAGAGATGCGCTTAATGTATTAAATATAGCAAATGAACCCAAAAAAAGGCCAAATTTTAACATGTAATGGTGTATGTTGAGCATAGGAAAAAAACTCTAGGTCAAACAATAAAGAAATGATCATTACCTTCAAAAACTTTACATATTCTCTCCCGAACCACGATTCTTTCTCAAAGATATGAAATTTGGCGAAACCTTCTAACATATTTACCACAGCCTCCAAGTGTCAGGTAATAACACCATGCCAAGTTTCATGTTTCTCACACTTCATTTGCATTATTTGAAATTAAAAACCAACAAGATCCATGTTTGAGATCGAGTTGGCTTCCCCGGATGTTTGGAATTCCTGCCGTTTTCTTTGATAAGGCCTAAACATAAGTTCATTAACACAAATATAATTTTAACCAATTTTTTATAACTTTTTCACACACTTGCAGTCTGAATTTGAGTTATATCTATCAAATTAAATGACTAGAAATGCATGTAATGACTTAAATATAGCAAACGAGAACAGGAAAGGCGAATTTTGACATGGAACATGTGATGGTATATATTGATGGTAGAAAAAGTTTCAAGATCAAACAATGAAGCAACCGACACTTCACAATCAAACCTAACCTGTTCCTTCTCAAAACCATGATTCTTACTTGAACATGCTTCAGTTTCTAAGTAGCGTACATCATAAAATTTACGGAACCTTCTAAATTTTTTTACCACAACCTCTAGGGATCATATAATGACACCATGTTTATGTTTTCAGAATTCGCTTGCATTTTTTAAAATAAAAAAAAACCGACAAGTTTCATGTTTTGGGTCGAGTCTTGGCACCCTGATATTTGGAATTCCTCTTTTTTTTTTCTTGGATATAATATTTAAACGTAGACTCGTTAATATAAATAATATTTTTGAATACAATTTCCCCAACTTTTTTAATGTTAGGCAAAGGAAAAAAGAAAAGACAATAAAAGAGAATAAAATAAGAAATAATTTAAAGAATGAAAATATAGAGAAGGAAAGAAATAATGGAATGAAAATACAAAAAACAAAGTTAAATAAATAAATATAATGAAAACATAAAAAAACGAATTGTTTTGTCAGTGTTTTTTGTTTGCCAAGTGTAACACTAGGCAAACCATGAGTTGACTGAGTGTATTTTCCCAAGAACTAGGCAAAGGGTTTGCTTGCCGAGTGCCTGAAAAAAAGACACTCCGCGAACGAGCATGCACTCGGCAAACAGGCCGATTCCGGTAGTGTGGATGCTAGTCATCCTCTGCTCTGCAAATTGCACTAGCTGATCTCCTGTTTGATGAATTCGTCATTGATCCATCAACATTAAGTTTGCAGATGCCACCTGCTGGGCGGTTTTGTTTTCATTGGCGAATTACCTACCTTTACATTCTTCTTCAATGTTTTAAATAGCGGGCCATGAAAAATAATGATGGGCCTCTAAATCAGCTATAGCGGGACTATAGCGGGCTAAAGCAGGCTATTTATGAAAATGGCCTTTTAGCGGCACCCTGCTAAAAAGGCTATAGCGGGCTATAGCTTTGCTATAGCCGGCTATTTAAAACTATGTTCTTCTTTGATAGAAACTTGAGCTCACCGATAAGTCCGTTAGCAAACTCCATAATTATTACACGGCAACTGAAAATTTGATTCGAGGATTGCTTTACACCTGGCCGATCAGATCGCCCATAAAATAATGAGCACCTTGTGATGCAACTGAAAATTTGAATCGAGGATTGCTTTACACCTGGCCGATCAGATCGCCCATAAAATAATGAGCACCTTGTGATAAACTCTTCACTAGTTAACGGTATCCTGGAGCTCCATTAGCCATTCCCGTGGGTCACCAGCGGCACTTCTCGAGATATTCTCACTGAACTCTTCATGAGCTAAAGCACATATGCACACACACACCGTGCCATTGTGCAGCTAATCAGCGAGTGTTTCCATTAGTCTTCTCCATCTTCGCAGATGGTGAAAAACATCTAGGCGATTAGATGGGATTGATGGTTGTGAGAAGAAGGAATTATGGAACAACAAAGTCTAAAGATGAGGCATTAGCTCAGGGATCAGGTAACTAATGATCATATATTATTTGCCAACATAAAGTGGGTAGCTTTTCACAGAGTGCAAACTGCATGCGTCTTTTTTCAGTTCTACGTATATGTAAGTATATACATAGAAGCGCTTTAAATAGCATTAAATAATGAATATTTCCATATATTTTTTATATGTCTCGTGATATAGTTGGTGATTTTGTACAGTAGAAATTACCAAAAAGGTGACCCATGCAAAAAAAGAAAATCAGCAGTTATTTGGCAAGTATGGCTATAATGGGCTGCCATTAATGAGTATAGACTATCAACAGTTTGCTTTTTTTGTCGCCTCTGCCTATCCTCTACTCATACTTTGGGAGGAATTAATTTGTCAATCAACATCCGCTTGAACCTTCTGGATTTACTTAAATGATAAGCAAGCCCGCATACCTTAGTCTTACTACCTTCTTCTTCCCCGTATGTCTTTGTTGATTCAAAACTAGCAACTCTTCTATACACTCCTGTATGCTTGCCACACCTTCCATGGCACCAGATCCACTGAATAATGCTTCAAAATCTTCCTATATGCTACTTCGAGTGTTGTTCTTTCGTTTGGTCCTTGGTCTTCAAGTTGAGTCTTCCCTTTCCGTGGAGATAATTTCCTTTTGGTTGTGGCTCCAACAAGGGAATGGCCAAGTTGGTTACCTTCGGCACATATACTCTCTTGGTGACAACCATTTTCGCGCAATTGTTTCTTCGGCAAAACTTTTGCTGGAAGTTCTCCATTTTGCGTTCGGTGGTTCAGAGGCCAGATCTATACCAAGAAGTGACTTTCAGAACCAAGCTATTGAAGGAATTTCTCTCTACCTCAATACTATCTGTTATGAGGCCTTAGAAGATCTTCGAGAAAGGATAGAGATGAATTTTGTCCGTAATCAGATGACATACCTGCGCCAAGAAGCCTATGGACAGTCCAGGACTGATCGGGTTCCTGCTGCAAGCTCGGTAAGACTGGGGTTAATATTTAGTTATCCAAGATCTGATCTGTTAGTAGTAGAAGGTTTTATCCTTTTGTGATTTGCTTTATCATGTATGCAGATGACGGATCTATACCAAGAGGCCTATGGAGAATCATCGCATGAACAGATTCCTAATATCTCAGTAAGACTAGTGTTCATATTTAGTTATTCAAGATCAGATCTGTTACTAGTACAAGGTTTTACCCTTTTGTGATTTGCTTTATCATCTATGCAGATGACAGATCTATACCAAGAGGCCAATGGAGAATCATCGCATGAACAGATTCCTAATAGCTCGGTGAGAGTGATGAAAGATCTGTTAATAATTTGTGAAGTATTTTCTACTCCTTCTGATTCACCAAAATCATCTATATGCAGAAACACCTTCTTACCAAGATCAAGGCTTTGTATTCTAACAATCCGAAGCATCATGGAGAAGGCACAAGTTCTAGAAATATCCGTGTTCAAACAAGTCAAATGTGTCATGGAGAAGGCTCAAGTTCAAGAAATATCCATCCTCAAACGAGTCGTATGTTCCACCATGATACAGAGGACGAAGTATATGATTATCAGCCAACCTCCCATTTGGTCACATTGCTGGATAAGTTGAGCTTAAGAGAGAACCATAATGATGCAGTAACTCGTCGTCCCTGATCATTCTTTGCATGTTCATTCGTTTATATTCCAATAAGACTTGATAGGTTTCATCCAAATATCTAGTGCAGTTCATAGGTTGAAGAGAAAATAATAATATATTTCTCTGCAGATCACGCAACGCCTATCTGATGTTCCACCTGATGAGAGAACTTTGTTCGTGACATTTTCTAATGGCTATCCACTGACCAAGGATGAACTACATGAATTTTTTATGAGGTATGCCTATCATTTCAGGTTTTATTACATATGTAAATTCACCATTATTTGTTAGGGAGTGGTATGGTTATTGATTGCAGGTAATAAGCAGTGTAATATAGGAGTCAGCGAGAAATTAGTGAACCAAATTTCTAACATATGCACTCATTCATATATTCACCCCGAGAATTTGATGTGATGCATACAAATAATTTTTAGACAATAGGCTTGTTGAGTCCGACTTTAAATTACTAATTTTCCAAACAGCTATAGTAAAGATACAAAGTGCCGAGGAAACAACTTATAGGGCAGCAAACAAGAGCAAGCTAACAAATGTAAAACAGAAAATGCGGAGCTTGGAGACGTCGAAGTACTCACCAAAGTGAAGATGAAGGAGGAACTTGTGGAAAGTTGAATTGTAGGTCAAGCTCCAAGGTACCTGCTATCATGACCGTCTATTTGACATCATGATCGTTGCAGCTGGGAGCATGGCGAGCCCACGTATGACCGCTCTTGTGTCATTACCAGGCGTTGACCAAGCCCCTATTTGGCATCTTCTGTCACCATTCTCACGTGATGAGCTGCCCCACACAACACAAGCAGATGCTCCATGCAAGATTCCTGCTTCATGGCGTGTGTGCAACAGAGAGAGAGAGAGAGGCTGTGAGAGAGCAGCCATGGGGAGGAGAGAGAGAAAGCGAAGAAGTACAAGAAAATGAGAGATAGAGAGAGAGAGAGGAGATGAAATGGGACTACGATGTATGTGTGTGTGTGAGGAAGGGAGAACAAAGGTGAAATGGGACTAGGCTGTGTGTGTGAGAAAGAACATAGGTGAAATGGAAGGAGAGAGAATGCGCCATCCCCTCTCAGCATGTGAGCAGTAGAGATAGAGGTTGTGAGAGAGCAGAAATGGGGGAGAGAGAAGAAGAAGAAGATGTGAGAGATATAGGAGAGAGGTCAAGCGTGGAGTTGTGGTGTGTGAGGATGGCTCCCTCTCTTGCTCTCCCTCGCCCGACGCCCCTCTCTTTCCCTTCTCCGGTGACCCGCCCCTCCCCTTCTCTTGTTTGCCCTGCCTCCCCGCTCCGGGATCTCCATGTGGCTCGTCCTCCTCCTCTTCTTCACCGGTTCCTTCCGCCCTCCCTGCCCCCTCCCTCGCTCTCTATTCTCTAGTGCGGTCTCTCACCAATCACTTCTGGGCACTGGATCTGGATGTCGACGATGTTTTGAGTGCTGGTAGCTCCCCCTCACCTTCTCCCATGGTGACAGTGCGACGGCACTGCGTGACCTGGGGGCGCTGGGGTCTGACTCTGCAAGTTCGTACCTGGTGGCCACTCAGTGC
>NC_041380.1:57367678-57372596 GCF_002162155.2 Triticum dicoccoides | reverse complement strand
GCGCTCGTAGGTTACTTCATCCTACTCCTTCCCCTGGTTTGCTTGGCTCTAACCCGGTATCACATGTGTGATTCGTCTCGTTGGATCCTAGTGTGCGTATCACCTCGTTGGCAATGTCGATGCGGGATAGGGGGCCAGCGACGCCTTTTGTGCCCGTCTTTGCTTCTTCTACTTATGGGACGAAACCCTAATCCGGTCATCGGCTTGTGAGATGGTGGGCTCGTCTATGAGCTTGGTGGGCTCTACGCAGGGTGGTGGCCCTGTCCAAGGGTTGGATACCGCTTCGGCTATTCTTCCCCCCCTCTCCCTTTTGGGCTTCGACTCATTTCTCCCGTGAGTGGCCCAGAGCAGCCAATTGGCCCACCTAATCTTGTTGGCCCATGTTGTGGGTATATGTGGCCCCGTCGAGGTTGTGTTGTCCTAATCCTAGGGTTTTCTGTTTCCTGCCCTAAGATTTGCAAGATTAGATCTGGTCACCTCCTTCCTCGCTCCATCCGAATCGTTCCACCCCCACCTTTGACCCGCTCCTTCACCGAGGTGCTGAAGATGGGCTAGTTGGGGGACCGCAACACCAACAACAAGAGGGAACTTGATGGATTTGGTGAGGCCACTTGTGGACTCCGTGGCGCCTGAGGTTGAGTTGAGGGCTAAGTTGCAGCATGGGCAGGAGGCTCGCGAGCGTTCTACCAAGGAGCGGGAGGCGTGGGGCACACCGCCGGTTTGGTTTCGGGAATAAGAGTGGTACAAGGAGTAGTGGGCACATCAGGAGGAAAAGATGGCGGCAACTCGCTCCTCTGCTTCCCCCATCCCATCTCAATGGGCGGGCTCAGATTCCTCTGCCCTAGATAACTGGGAGGCGGTAGCATAGGGTGCCGTGCCCCCCTCCCCCATGCTGATGCTCCTCGGTCGACTGCAGATGCTGCTCTGCTTGCTCCTCCTTCCAGTGTTTATGGGTTCCAAGGGCAGTGCCGTCCCAAGCCCCGCCTTGGTAGCTTCCACAACGCCTCCTAACAATCGGCCAAAGAAGTTCAGTAATTTTTGGTCGAATTACAATTCTGATGGCTCTAGTGATGGAATCCTCACCCGCCCCTACCAATCTCTGGATCTGCTCCACCGGTGGGTGGCTCTAGTAATAGCTCGGGTCGTCCTTCTCTCACATGCTTTGCATGTCATAGGCCGGGTCACTCTGAATCCCGTTGTATGTTTCCTCTTTTTCTGCTTGATTTACTGTGTCGAAGGCCACCTCACAGTGGGTTGTACTAATCGCTCCAAACCTCCTTCAATTAAGCAATATAGACTAGGCATGACAGGTTGTGCGTTTTTGGTTTGGATGATGGTTTGGACATGGTAGTGGTTGCGCCTCAAACATCCTACGTTGCTATCATCTCGGTCCAATCTGCTATGTGACCCTGCAGACGATTGCGGATGAGCTAAGCAAATGGGGTCCGGATGGGTAGGACTGGTAGTTACAGTAGATTTCACAATCATAATTTCGGATTGCTTTCCCAGTCTCAGGAAAGTTTAAAGATGTTATCTAAGGGCACTAGTTTTACGCTTCCAATGAACCAGCTTGTATTTTTTGTCAAAAAGGTTGGGACGATGATCGATGCTTTGGGAACTTCGTGGATAACTGTGTTTTGTTAAATGATGTTCCTTCGATCATGCGTAACAAGCCGTGTTTGATGGCATTTGGTGAGCTCATTGGAAAACCTATTTATGTGGATGAAGATTCTTTGGCTAGATTAGCCTAGTTCATACGAGGAATTGGTGTAGTGCGCCAGATTGGGTCCGCGTGGTTTCACCAAGGTATACCCCAAAAGTAAAGCCTTGCAGATCAATGTTTGAGATGAGGGCCAGGTTTCTGCTCACGCTCCCCCTCGTCTTCTAAAGTGTGTACAAAAGACATTGCCCCCATTGTTCTTAAGGTGGGCAACAGGGTTATGTCGTGTTGTGGTAGATATAATACAGTTGCTGGAGAAGTTCTCATCACCAACTCTTCTCTTCCCTCTCTCCCTATGTTCTTTATGGGTTTTTATAGGCTACCTAAGGGTACCCACACTGGTCTTTATAAGCATCATAGCAGATTCTGCTAGAATTCGGATGACAATAAAAAGAAGGATCAGTTAGTCAAGTGGAAAATCATTTGCCAGCCTAAAAGCCACGATGGCCTGGGCATTATTGACACGTCGATTATGAATTATTCCTTAATTGTCAAATGGTGGTGGTGCATTCTTCTTGCTTCCGCTAGGACCTTTTGGTTTGATATTCTTAAAGCACAATATTTCCTTCCACTAGTGATCTGCTGGCTTCACCTGATAATGGATCTCAATTTTGGCAGCTTTGAATAAGGTCAAAGATGTTTGCCGATCTTATGTGAAGTTTATTATTAAAGATGGGAAATCCAGTCACTTTTGGCCTGATTGGTGGCACGGGCCACCATCTTTGCTCTTCTTTCCTGGTCATTTTCTCTTTTTGTGGTAATCTTGATATTACTATCTTTGATCTTACTAATTCTGGTTGGAATTTGGCCTTTAGCTGCTCGCTGTCTCCTGTAGAGTTGGAACAATGGCATAAGCTTGATGCCACTTTCCTCACACTCTCGGAGATTCTGGACTCAGTGGTCTAGCCCCATTCCCCCTCGGGATTTTTTGGGTCAAATCGCTTTACCATAGTCTTATTGCTAGGTCCTGCTCTTCTAAGTTCATGGGTGTCCGGAGGGCTCGTGTTCCACTGAAAATTAAGAACTTTCTTTGGCAAGGCATACATGGGAAGCTTCGTGTTGTTGATCAAATTAGGAAGCATAATGCTCAAGCTGATTCTACTTGTTATTTATGCTCTAGGCAAGAAGATTCTGACCATATTATGTTTTCATGTGACTTTGGCATTCTCCTGTGAAGTTGTACTCGGTCGTGGCTGGGTTAGCTGGGCTCCGACCGGTTTTTGCTCAATTACTGCCGCTTTTTAGTGCATTATCTGACCCATTGAGATGCAAATTCTAGTTTGGGTTTGCTGTTGTCAGTTGGGCTCTTTGGACTACTCGTAATAAGTTTACCATCGAGCATGTGTTCCCGTCGAAACCAGCTAATGTTATTTTCCAATCCATTACACTAATGCAGTAGTGGAGGCCCCTGGTTAAGAGCTACGGCATCGACGCCACGGACCTACTCAGCTCTCGCTTCAGGGCTACATCGAACTCGCTATCACCAAGGGTGCAGGCTCTAGCTTAGTGGACATCCGATCATCATTTACTAGTTTTCTTTTGGTACCTGGTTGTTGGCCTATGTGTCGTTTTTGAATTGTTCATGTGGGATTTGTTGGTTGTTTGTTGTTGGTTGTTCGACAACTTGTGAGATTTCTTTAATGGTTGTAATCGGTGTTGTGAATCTCGTCTGGCTTTATCTATAAAGTCAGGAAATTGCATTTTCTCTAAAAAAAGAGATAGATGAGAAATGGGAGGAGGCTCTGAGAGAGAACAAAGGAGAGACAGAGGAGAAGACTAGAGAGAGAAAAGGGAAGGAATAAGAGACAATATTACGGTAATTGCCTTTGGCTCCTAGGTGCATATGCACCCATTGTCAAAATACACATTTTGAAAAGTTAAAAAATTCGGAACAAAAATCCCGTGTGTATATCCGGACATTTTATGTGCATGCACAATGTTTCAGTGAAAAACGACGTTTTCTGTGGCTTGTGTAAAAAAGACAATTTCTGATGCTTCATTCTAACTATTCACGAGGCATTTCTTTATCTTTTCTACACAAGCCACAAAAAACGTCGTTTTTCATCGAAACCTTGTGAACGCACATAAAATGTCCGGATATACATGCGGGATTTTTGTTTTGAATTTTTCAACTTTTCAAAATGTGTATTTCGACAATGGGTGCATATGCACCTAGGAGCCAAAACGCCGCTCTCACAATATTAAAGTTTCTTAAGAGAGGGGGAGAGAGAGAATGCAGGGAGACAACATATGTGACAGAGGTACTGCTGCTGATCACAATGTATCGCATGTCATGGTTGAGATCTCGAGGGAAGGGAATCTGGTACGAACGAGATAGATAGAAGGTACTATGGAGCTCAACCTTCGAAAAATCACTCTCAAGAACTTGGTGTGCGTGTGTGTGTAGGAAAGCAATATAGCCCACCTCTATTTCAAAGAAGGCTAAATCACACTGCATACTCATTCGTCCCCATCGTCGAAGAGGAGCCCCTGCACTCTCGCCTTGGCTCTATGGGTGTCATACCATCGGCGTGTAAAGAATCTCTCCAGAGCATACGGTGAGGAATGGTGACAAAATATAAAGGAGGAGAAAAACAATGGGTTGTTTTGCAAACACCAAAGCAAAGTCCACATTGTGATCACAACTACCACTCACTGCCTCACAACCACGCATAGACCCATAGATTAGGAGCAAAAGTTCGAAGGTCGACGGCTCCAACAATGTAACGAGGCTGTAGAGCTGCTCCGACAATCCGGGTTAATGATTTTCACCCGAAAATTGAGGAAGATGAGCATGTACACTACTAGGAAGAGGGCTATAGATGGAAATGACACTAATGGCGCACCAGACATGTGGTGTGCCATTAGTATATATTAATGGCGCACCATGTGTTGGTGCGCCATTAGTGTCCAAATACTAATTGCGCACCACATTCACGGCGCGCCATTAGTAACCAATTTTTTTTCATTTTTTTTTCAAAACTAGTAATGGCGCACCGTGGGAGTGGTGCGCCATTACTAGTTAAACTAGTAATGACGCACCACATCCACGGTGCGCCACTAGTAAATTATTTTCAAAAAAAAATTCCAAATTTTTTTATTTATTTTTTCAAAACTAGTAATGGCGCACCAGTGGACAGTGCGCCATTACTAGTTTTAGCTAGTAATGGCGCACTGTCCACTGGTGCTCCATTACTA
>NC_041380.1:57364652-57367449 GCF_002162155.2 Triticum dicoccoides | reverse complement strand
GGACCACCTTTTCAGTTTTTTAAAAAATAAAAGAAAATGATGGATATGTCAAAAAAATAAAAGAAAATAAGTTTCCTATGTGATATGTGGTCTAGTTGTTGGGAAAATTTACAAATATGAATTTTGACTTTATTTGCAAAATCTCTCCGGAATTTGTAAAATGGGCATAACTTTTGCATACGAACTCAGATTAAAAAGTTTTTATATGTGCGGGCCGGCGGGTCGCCGTCGTCGTCCTCGGCGGAGTCGAGGTCGATCTGCCAGCTACGACGGCCTAGCCCCGGCGCCCTCGCTGGCATTCACACCGGTTCTTCTTCCTCCTCCTTAGGCTCCCCACCGATGACCGTCGGCGGCGTGATAGCCGTCTCCCAGTACACTGTGGCATGGCGGTCATTAAGAGCCCAGTAGGTCATGTACTTGCACCGCTTCTTTCTCTGTTTAGTGTCGTCGGAGACGGCCTGATTCATGGCCCAGCGAATGATGTCAACTGTCATCGCGCCCTTCGCTGGGTCAGGAACCAACGTCTTCAGCTCTTCTGCAGTGACCTTCATGAGCACTGCATTAGATTCCTTCTGCATCTCAGGCATGGAGCCGAAGTTCGAGCACACCTCCATGGTGTTCTTGAACATGGTCCGGTCACCATCCGTCCACCCGAGGAAGAAGGCCCTCCATCCAATACCCCAAGGGAAGGGGTTGGTGTTGGAGCTAGAGCTAGAGCTCATGGCGATGAGGAGGAGGAAGGTTGACATTGAGAGAAGAGATGGGGTGGGTAAGTAGTGGTGGGCAGGGTGAGTAAATATAAGGGGAATGGAGAGGAGGAGAAGAGTGACAGTCATGCCGTTTTAACTACATGCTCTTCAATTAGCCATGAAATCCGTGATGTGCTTGACTCCATGAATTATGTGCAGATCGAGGAGAGCAATGAGATGGGCACGGAGGTGCTCCCGACCGTTGACAACAAGGGCAAGCAACCCCTTCACCCAATGCCCGATGAGGTTGTGTTGTCGCCCACTGCCGAGGAAGACCCGAAGACGCCTGAGGGTGGCGACGACGAGGGCATGGTGGAGCCCCCCAGCAACAAGCGCCGCAACTATGACCACTACCATCAGGAGGATGGCCCAACTCACTTCTACAAGGTCATCCTGCACCGAAGCTTGAGTGCATCCCCATGCCCCTGGACTTCACCAAGCACTTCATCACGGTGCCGAAGGATTTCAAGCTCAGGAACAACACCGGGTGCTCCTGGAAGGTGACGGTGAAGTTGATGAACGGCAGGGTGACCCCGGATCAGGGTTGGGCCACCTACGCAGCCGTTCATCAGATCAAGATCGGCTAAATGGTAACGTTCAAGCTCCTCACTCCCGACAACCTCAAGATCATCATCTTCGACGACGATGTCATTGAGGTCGTCAACAAGTGCAGGAAGCACGACGAAGCCTTCGCCGTCAAGGAGTAGGGCCGGGGCCTCCTAAGTACTATCGAGTCTGCTTTGAACTGTTTATGTTTATGGTTTATGCGTAGAACTGTTATGAAGTGTGGCACTGCTTATCTGAAATATGCTTTTAAGTAGTTGATCCTCTGTTTATACTCTGCTCTGCTTATGATATGTGCTACTGGTTGTGCCGAAGTGTGCTGGTAACCTCACCAACTAGCCAAAGAGATTACCACACACCAGGTGTTGCATATAACCAAACACCATGCCTTGGGTTTGTCCACTAACATGCAGGCAACCAAACACCAGGCAGTGTGGTTCTGCCCATGCAGGCAACCAAACAACATGCAGATGGTGCATTTGAGGCTGCATTTGCTTAGCCAGATTGGGTGGAGAATTGTATGCAATGCGGGTTACATCCAAATTTAACTGGGGGAACCCCGTTAAACATTTTCAAAATCCCTAAAAACCGAACAAAAAAAAAGTTATGGGGCTTTTAAGATCCGGAGGGAAAAAATTTCAAAAAAATTCAAACTTACTAGTGGCGCACCGTATGCTAGGTGCGCCACTAGTAACAGAAAAAAAATTGGTTTCGAAAAAAAAATTGAATTATTTTTCAAAATATGATACGTAATATGATCGGGAAGTTCGAAATATTTTTTCAAAATTTCATCATACTCATGAACATGAACAAAGTCCTAGACATCAACAAGGTTTAATAGGATTGATATGATAGATATATCAACATGTGCCTGTGTAGTGAAGTGGTGCTGGGGTTAAATAGAACTATGAAGTTAAGCGTGCTTGGGCTGGAGTAGTGTGAGGATGGGTGACCTTCCGGGAAGTTTGACCACAGAGTGCGATTTGACCTAAGATTAAGCATATTGGAGTAGTGTGAGGATGGGTGACCTTCCGGGAAGTTTGACCACAGAGTGCGATTTGACATAAGATTAAGCATATTGACTCGAGATTAAGCCATAGTGACCTGAGATTAAGAAAAAAATAGAAAAAATAAAAAAAAATTTAAATAAAATTTAAAAAAAATTAAAAAGAATCTATGTGGTGCGCCATTACTAAGTCAGATAGTAATGGCGCACCTCTAGGCATACTAACGGCGCACTACTGGTGCGCCATTAGTATCTGGTATACTAATGGCGCACCAGTGGTGCGCCATTAGTAAACAAATACTAGTGGCGTGCTACTAATGGCGCACCAGTAGTACGCCATTAGTACGCAAAACTGGTGCGCCATTAGTAGGCCTTTTCCTAGTAGTGGTAACCACAGAGTGCGATTTGACATAAGATTAAGCATATTGACTCGAGATTAAGCCATAGTGACCCGAGATTAAGAAAAAAATAGAAAAAA
>NC_041380.1:57351423-57364296 GCF_002162155.2 Triticum dicoccoides | reverse complement strand
GGTGCGCCATTAGTAGGCCTTTTCCTAGTAGTGGTAACCACAGAGTGCGATTTGACATAAGATTAAGCATATTGACTCGAGATTAAGCCATAGTGACCTGAGATTAAGAAAAAAATAGAAAAAATAAAAAAAAAAAATTTAAATAAAATTTAAAAAAAATTAAAAAGAATCTATGTGGTGCGCCATTACTAAGTCAGATAGTAATGACGCACCTCTAGGCATACTAACGGCGCACTACTGGTGCGCCATTAGTATCTGGTATACTAATGGCGCACCAGTGATGCGCCATTAGTAAACAAATACTAGTGGCGTGCTACTAATGGCGCACCAGTAGTACGCCATTAGTACGCAAAACTGATGCGCCATTAGTAGGCCTTTTCCTAGTAGTGGTAACCTCAATGGGGCCTCCGGGGAAGACATTGATGTCCAAGAACATCGTTGTTATCGGCACTTACCACTGTCAAGCAAAGCTATCTTCATGGCACCGCGACACCCATCCATCTAAAGGCCTATCGCTACACCCTGAAAAGGAGAGAAGGGAACTGCTGGTCAACATGACACCCAAATCTAGGCATCATAGACGGCCCACAAACAACGGCCAATCGTCAAGAAGACCACTATATTGCCTTAGCAGCCAACTAGCACTCCACATTGCAAGATTCACCGTCAGAACACTACAGTGACCATCATCCAGGGCTGTCACCCGCCTTTCAAACCCCACTCCTTCACAACAAAATAAGGAAGCAACTATACGTTCGCAACCATGAGACCCAATGTCGACCAGTAGATCTCCAAGTGCGGACCACTAGTTTGCTACAAAAAACGTCTTAGATCTAGACTACCATCCTGGTCCAAAGCACCAAAATTCAACATCGACGTTCGGTGCATACTTACACACACTACTAGCTAGCAGCAGAGAGGAGGGAGATGGTGCTCCATCCAAACTTTCAAAGTGAATTGCCACATTATCGTGTCAAATGTAGGTGCGCCACTCGCTATTGAAATGAGGTGCACATGAAGAGCGTCTCGATGACACCACCTCGAGCTTCGTGAGCTCTCTGGCTGCCACTCTATCAGAGAGTTGTAGTGAAAAGTGTTTGGTGGGCCCGAATGGTCACCTACCATGTCGCCTCGGATGGTGCGATGCGGGAACATTGAACAGTTTACGCATAAGGTATGTGATGCATAATTAATAGTAAATTTGGAAAAGTAGAGCTTTCATATAATTTGGTATGAAAAGGTAAAAGCATTAAGTTGTGACCAAACTCCACTCCCCATGTGGTCCATAATGGCATGTATTTTTTTTCATAGTGTGTTGGCAACTTTGGCGAAGGGGATGTGAGTTTAGACGAGGGGGTTAGGGTAATAGAAAATGTTGTGTCATTTTATTTCCTAGTGCTCTGTTTGGTATCTTGTATCTACAGCGAACTATGTGCGGGAATTTAGAGAGTTTGTGGAAATTGATGAGAGATTAAGTAAGAGACGCTGACACTAGTTTGGCTCATGGAAATGGTATCTGGTGCAACTCTTTACAAGCCAAATCTGATAGTAAGGAGGAGGGAATAGACCCACCTCCTCGTGTTTCCGTTGATCTTGATCACATAATATCACCAATCTTTTGCTGAGTTGAAGTAACCCCATTCACCGGTGTTAACATCAATAAGCCCAAACAACACTTTTATCGCATTGTAAATCTGCCTCATGAACCTAAAATTTCTGGGGCCCTTTTGCAAAATTGTAACCTATTAGCTATCCACACCCTTTCTTGCAAGATAAGCCAAGAATGTTTCTTTCTCTTAGACGACAATCTATTTTCCAAAAATCTGGCTTCATTAACTAAACACTTTGCGGAGTCGAGTCGAGACGAATATTCCAATGATGTCGACTACTCTACCGAAGCAGTAAGGTTCCAAACACTTTAATTCTTGTTGTCATCGCTTGAGTGTCTTGCAAATTGACCCAAAGCAGAAAAAATAATCAATGATGTGTTCCCCAAAGAGACCAAAATTTATCTTAATGTTGTTGATCCATCAATCGTACTAAAATAATTCTCTCTCCATGGTTAGGTTCCTATGCATAGAAAATTTAAAAATGGATAGTGCAATGTCTTTTTTTTGCGGACCCCAAGCCAAGTTGCATTTCAAAAGGCTGCAGTTCGGAGTGAAATTTGTGACGGAAAATCCACTTCCCGGTGACCACATTAAGACATGCAGGACGAGGTACCAAACTCGAAGTATCATTCGTTAGCAAAGCATTAAATTCTTCAAGCATTGCGTCATGCCAGTGGTGATCTTTGAGAGCAGATTTGTAAGAGGAGGGAAGAGGAGAAATGGCAGGGGTGGCCGCGAGGGAAAATAAACGGCGTGGTTGAGCGAAGCCCCGCTTGGCTCGGGTTGTCATTTTATGTGAATTAACAGGTGGAGGAACATGGACTACAGGACAATGTGGAGGACTAGGCGTGGCTGGCACGGAGGGCGAGGAAGATTTGGTGGGTCGCTGGCGGGGTGGGCGGCAGATCCGAGGTGAGTAGGCGCGGGCGATTCGAGGGGAGCAGTCATGGGCGACCCGAGGGGAGCAGGATCAGGTGGGTCAGGCGAATCTGGCGAGGGTGAACCCGGGGAGGGCGCGTGGCATGCGCGAGGTGGGTGGGTCGGCCCGGTCGGCTCAGTGGGGAGACAGGCGGACACGTGGTAAGAGGCGGGCGGCGGAGCAGATTGCGAGGCGGATCACGTGGGGCCGCTGGCGTCTGATGTTGGTGCGTGGGCGTGGATTCCGGAGGGGATCGTGCGTAGGTGAGTGGGAGGGGCGGGATCTGGTGCGGTAGTTGCGCCTGTGACCGGGGGTGTGTATGGAAAAATAGTCTCGTCAAAAATAATGTGTCGAGAAACGATAACGCGACGGGAGTGTAGATCGAAGCAGCGGTACCCTTTGTGCTCTAATTGGTAGCCAAGGAAAACACAACGCATAGAGCGAGGGGCTAATTTGTGAGGGCTGGTGGCATAGAGATAGGGGAAACACAAACAACCAAACGCACGGAGGTGGTCATAACGAGGATGCACGCCGATGAGGAGGAAAAATGGGGTGTACGGGGTGGTCTTGTTGGAGGTGCGGCAATTGAGCAGGTGTGTGGCAGTGTGTAGGGCCTCGACCCAAAAGGGAGGTGGTAAGTTTGCGTGAATGAGAAGGGTGCATATGACATCGTTGGTGGTGGGAAGCATGCGCTCAACCATGCCGTTTTGCGGAGAAGTGTGAGGGCAAGAGAGACGATATACGATACCGTTGGTAGAGAAGAAGTCGCGGAGAGAAGTGTTGATAAACTCCCCGCCATTGTCACACTGCATACATTTGATGAGAGTATGAAATTGGGTGAGGATATAGGTGAAGAGGCGTTGTAAGGTAGAAGAGGTGTCGGACTTGTGGCGCAAGGGGAAGGACCAAGAGTAATTGGAGTAATCATCCAGAATTATGAGATAGTATTGATAACCAGAGAAACTTACAACCGGGGAGGTCCACAAATCACAATGAATAAGTTGAAAAGGTGCACTAGTACAATTGTGGGAAGATGAAAAAGATAAACAGGGCTGCCGTCCTAATTGACATGCCATACAAGAAGAGGGGGCAGTGTTATTACAATGTGGAAAAAAATCCTTGGAGATAGAGGCAAGTGAAGGTTTTCCCGGATGGTTGAGGTGCTGGCACCACAAGTCACCTGGAGTGGTGAAGAAAGCGGCGCCATCGACAGACTTATTGCCATAGAACGGGTAGAGAGGACCAGCGCTACTGGACTTCAGAAGAGTATTCCGGGTTGGAAGTGCCTTCACAGAGAAACCAGAAGGATTAAATTCAACGGAAACATTATTGTCAGTAGATAACTTTCGAACAAAGATAAGATCTTTGACAATATGAGGGCAGACAAGAACATCGGGAAGGGAAAGGTTAGAAGGAGGAAGGGTGGTAGAACCCATGCCAATGATAGGGAGACAATCACCATTACCGACGGTAATGCTAGATGAATTATGCTTTGGAAAAGAACGAAATGTAGAGAGGTTACCAGGGTTGCCGGTGACGTGTGTGGCCGCGCCGAAGTCGAGGATCCCGTCAGCTCTGTGGTGAGGAAGACTCTGTTGGCTGTAGGCATGCTGGAACAGGGCGACGTGATCCCAGGAAGGCGGGCAGGTCTGGAACGGTGGTGTAGACAGAGGCGGCGGCGGCGGCCCGGACAGCATCTATGGATACGCTTGAGAGTGAATGCCGGGACAACGGCCGAGCACACCGGCAGCATGGGGAGGAACCCACCCGGAGCGAGGGGCGGGGAGGGCCATGCCGTACGTAGTGAAGTACCCGGTCCAAGGGGATGGCTGAGGCGGAGCAGACCCGCTACCACCCGAGTCAGATCGGCCGCGCCCACGGCCGCCAGTGCGGTCGCGTCCATGCCCGCGGTCATCGCCGCCACGGTTGCCACTAGAGCCACGGACCGACAGGGGGTGCGAGCGTTGCGGTCGTCGCGATCGCCGCGTCACTGTGGTCGTTGTTGGAGTTGAGGCCGCCGGAGATGGTGAGAGCAGCAGATCCGGCCTCCGCCACCCGGAGGTTGATGTTGTACTCGGCAAGATACAGGCGGGAGCGAGCGACGTGGAACAGCGGCAGAGGCACCGTATCGCCGAGGATGGTGCGGATGGTGTCGAAGCGGGCATCCAAGCCATGGAGGAGCTGCATGGTGAGGTCGTGATCCTTGACCGCGTGAACTGTATCCGCGAGGCCGTCCGCGAGGGCCTTGAGACGGCAAGCATAGTCAGAGATGGAGAGGTCTCCTTGTTTCAGGTTCCGGAACTGGCGCGTCAGGTCGAGGTACTGGGCGCCTTCGTTCGCCGGGAAGTAGTCCCGGATATGGCGCCACGCAGTGAACACGTTGACGGCGCCGCCCATGACGAGCTCGAGAATGGAGTCGGCCAGGGTGAAGTAGAGCCAAAGGGTGAGGCGATGATCGACCGCGAGCCAGGCCGCACCAGGGTTGGGAGGAGGCGGGCGATCCACATGATCTTGCACGCGATACTGCATGAGAATGCAGTAGAAGAAAGTTCGCCACTTGATGTAGTTGTTCTCGGCTGGATCTAGTTTGAATTTTATGTGGTTGGAGATATGATCATTGTGGAAGGAGATGAGGAGGGAGTCGGCCGGTGGTACGACAGGGGGAGCGGGTGCAGACAGGAGGACTGGGGCAAGGTCGGAGGAGAGGGCAGCGCTGGTGCTCTGGGAAAGGGAAGGACAGGTCCCGGGGGAGGACGAGGGGATGGCCGGAGATGAGGGCTCGCCGAAGATGTCCTCAAAGGCCATGGCGACTGATACCAAACTAAAGGAAGAGAGTGCTCACAGTTCTGTCGTATTGATTATGGCATGAGTTACAGAGGTACAAATAGCCGCGGTCACCCAACGTCTCCCATGATACACGGCACGCAGGGCCAACGTGGAGAGTGCTTGTGATCCTCAAAGCTAGGAAGTAGTGACAACAATATACAGAAGACTACGTACATGCAATGACTGGGTTTAACACAATAATCACCGTGGTGACATCATAGAAGAGGTCCATATCAATGGCGTCACAAGGGGGTCCCAACCGTATGCCCTATCCGGGTCTTCCATGAAAGCCATGACCAACATCATAGTTTGTGAATTAAGGACTGATAACCAATGTGTTTTTCTTTGCCATGCCATGCATGTTAATTAATACGCTTGCACATGATCTTGTACACGCTTTTCAAACGATTCGCTGACAGAGGAAGACCTAAGTGTGGCAGTTGGAATTGAGTGCAAACATCCCAACAATCAAGAAGGATGCTGTTGAGATCGATGGACGAACAAGGTTAGTAGGCACTAAGAGCTTTTGCAGCACACTGGAAACATGACTGATAACCTCATCGAAGATTGCAAAATGCTCAACAGGTTGCTGCTATCTTCTTTGCTAGGCGCCAGAAAAACCGTTGTGATGTCCTCATAAAGGGAGGTGTGAAGAAATACACTCCAACCTCTCAATCTGTGAAGGCGATCAATAGATGTCGCAAAATCTGAAATCTACTAGTTAAAGTGATAAATTTGATAATACATATAATTGACATAAAAGACATGAAAGGATATAATAAGGAACACAAAATGAATTTCAGGAGAAAATTCAGTAGATTTAATTCATTTCATTAGTTTTGCCTATATACGCAGTTTCTAATTTTGTTTTAAAAATTTCTTCCATGTCACAGGCACTATGGAGATATTGAAGAAATAAGTGTAGAGGAGCCAATCGAAAGTAGGCCACCACTGTACACGCATGTTACATTTTACTCACAGATGACACTCTTCCGTGTTCTAGACGGGAATATGAGAGTCAAGTTCATGACCAGGGGAAAACATCTATGGGCTCGACAGTTTGTGCCAAAGAAGAAGAAGAAAACTGATGTCTGATGACCTAAGCCTGATTTCATATCCATTCAAGAACATTTTATGCCAGGCATTCTGGAAGCATACTTGAATAGAATCTGCACTTGTAAGATTAATAGATTATTCTTGTGCAAATCTAATTCTTGTGCCTTCTGCTCTTTATTACACATTTGTATCACAGATTTATGGACATAGTTCTGATCTTCAGACGCATGACACCGCGAGGACTCAAATTTGTACTTGTTAAGTATTATAAATCCATATTGTTGGTACGAACACAATGATGTTAATCTTTAAATTCGTTCCTGGAACTGGAATGCTAATTATTATTTTGCGGGAATCCTGGAATGCTATTGTACTCTATGGTAGTCATTGTGCGACCCTAGTCAAATGTTAAGCTCCGGTTTTGTATTTTCTTTGGAAAGGATGGTACTACCTCTCGAGTCTTTTATTTTCTTTTTTAAGCTGAGCTGAGCTCCTTACCCACATGGGCCGCTGCCCTTCACCCAGTAACAACCACTGCACGAGCACGACCACGACCGTCATTGATCGCTTTCATGGCGACGGCGATGTATGCCCCTTCAGAGTCTCCGAGTGCGTGTTAGCCTGCTACAAGCTCATCGTCACGCAGCGTAGGATGCTATATTTTTCTGTTGTAATAAGGTGTGCATGGGCCTGATGCGACAGCCGCATGCACGCACGTAGTGGAGACGTGCACAGTGCACGCACTCCTTTCTCATTGTTTCTCTCCCGGTCAGCACATATCACCGTGTGGAGGAGTCGTGGGATGGCGCGACTTCACCGGATCACAGCGAGCAGGCCGGGAGGTTAGCTAGTAGTTGTTTTCATTCAATGTAACTAAGATAAGAGAAAGAGAAAGATAACAGAAAAGCTGCGAGGTTTGCGCAGAGGAAAAACCACTCTCTCTCACTCAATGTAACTAAGATAAGAGAAAGAGAAAGATAACAGAAAAGCTGCGAGGTTTGCGCAGAGGAAAAACCACTCTCTCTCCAGTTCGTGTTCATCGTTCTCGCTCGCATCTCTCTCTCGATCGCTCGTTTCGCAACGACAGTGCGCTCCCTCCCCGGATCGTGACGCTGCATTTAGAGTTTAGACATCGGTGGTCAGCTTTTCTACGGCGTCCTTTCCTATGCCGGCGCAACCTCCAAAGCTTCTACACTAAGTGCGCTCAGCTTCTCTGTGCCAACCACCAAGATGCGACCGTGATTTCTCTGTGTTGCCGGTGGAGTTTGAGATTGGGCCGTGACTTGGAGATGTTGTAGCGTCCCTCCGGCTGTTTAGATCAACTAGTCATCAACCTGTACTTCTGCACCGGCTAGCATAAGAACGTACTTACTAAGTTTTCAATGTTATGACTACAATATCATATTACAGTTTCCCGTTTATCCATATTAAATAATATAATTTGAGTGAATTCCTCAATTTATTACCAATCTTATGTATTCTAAATTCCTCCATTATTATCAACCTTATGAATTCTAATTTGCTAGCTGCCTTGATGATAAAATAATTTTTTGGCTATCAACATGTCAAGTTTATGAGAAGGGGTACAGTACAATGTCTAAGAAGAGCTGCAACTAATTAGCGTCTCTATTCCTACTGAATTTGATAGAATGCATGGAGGCATCATACCAATAATCCAGTACCCAGAAGAAACGATCACAAATGGATGCATCATTAAGTTTTCAACTGAAACACATTATGTGAACTAATTTGGGTTGGTGGAAAATATAGGCCACTGTACCTTTCCATCAGCAAGACATTCATTTTAAAAATGTATAATTTGTTGAGCAATATTGATTTCCCTTTTCTAAATATTTCCACATTTGCAGTTCCATTAGTGAAAAAGAATGGAAAATGTACCCAGAATTTGTGGTGTTAAATTTCTAATTTCGACCAGACATCTAATTGGTAACTAAAAGCATGTACTCCCAACGAAGGAGGACAAATTATTGAACTGTAAGCAAACTGCACAACAATAATGTGTATCTCTTCTCAACTGAAGCTAGTAAGACCAAACCAATAGCACAATTTATTGAACATTAAGCAAACTGCACAACAATGTTTATTACAAATATTAAATCAAGGTGTATTCAAGAAATCGAAAATAGCTCAAATGGGCACCGAAATTGGGTTAAATAGATATTTGCATGAGATGTTCTAGAAGATTGCCCACTCGGTGAACAATTAGTATTTTTCTTATTTGCATTACTCCCGTAATTTTATCACAAACTACTAAAGCAACATTAGGACTCCTTGCCAAGTCCCTGGAGCCGCCGCGCCTGCTGGTTCCTGCAGCGCCCGAGGAGTGTCTTCGTGCGTGAGCTCGGGATCGAGCAGAGAGCTCCAGCACCGTTGACCGCCTGCTCGTCCAGCGCCTCGCTATGGGTCTCCCGTATCAGATCGCTTAGGCCCAGCGCCTCCTAGGCCCAGCCAGACCCGCCGGCCTGCTTCCACTGGACCGGGCCTTGGCCCAGGGTGAGCCACCCCACCCTCTGTATGCTCCTGTTGTGGCCCAGTCCAGCAGATTTGGCCCGTTATAGTTTTTTTCCTGTTCCAGCGATTTTAGCGATTTATCCGTAGATTTTCAGAATTGCACAAAACCCCCTAGCCTTCATGCATATCATTGCTCACAAACCGTGCATCGGTTTAAAATGTTCTATACATGTAAATGCTTAGAATTTTGTGTAGACCAATAATTTGCCACTTTCATCCATGTTTGAGATGTTTAAAATGATGTTTGCTTTAATTTCCTTAAATAACATGCTAAAATGATTTTATTCATAACTAAATCACCGTAGCTCCAAACCTAATAAACTTTATATGTAAATGGGGTAGAAAATTGCCTAGTTTAACATGGTGGCATTACTTTGCATGTTTGAAAACTCTAAAATTGTGTTTAGGGCAGAACAGTACCAAACCTTAAAATATGCACATGAGGAGTTTCCGGACTTGTTGTTTGTTGTTCCGGCCTCATTTAAACTTGCCTAGATAGGTAGTGTTCATATGCTTCACCCTTGCCATGTTAAACAACATTTCATATTGTTGGGTACATAAACAAGATCGAACAAAATAACTTGAATGTGGATGTTCCGTCAATATGCAACTCGTTGCATATTGAGCTCCACTTAATTTGTAGTGTTGTTTGTTGCATATTGCCATGCCATGCTTCTTTAAACCGGACATGCATCATACTTGGTTGTGCATCATGCCATGTTTATGTGGTGGTTGTTTACTATGTTGTTTGCTTCTTTTCGGTGTTGCTTCTTCGGGTTAGTTCCGTTAACGTCGCGTTTGTGAGGATTCGTTTGACTACGTCCGCTTGTCTTCTTCATGGACTCGTTCTTCTTCCTTGCGGGATCTCATGCAAGATGACCATACCCTCAAAATCACTTATATCTTTGCTTGCTAGTTGCTCGCTCTATTGCTATGCCTATGCCGCGATACCTACCACTTGCTATGTCATGCCTCCCATATTGCCATGACAAGCCTCTAACCCACCTTTCCTAGCAAACCGTTGTTTGGCTATGTTACCGCTTTGCTCAGCCCCTCTTATAGCGTTGCTAGTTGAAGGTGAAGATGAAGTTTGTTCCATGTTGGAACATGGATATGTTGGGATATCACAATATCTCTTATTTAATTTAACGCATCTATATACTTGGTAAAGGGTGGAAGGCTCGGCCTTATGCCCGGTATTTTGTTCCACTCTTGCCGCCCTAGTTTCCGTCATACCGGTGTTATATTCCTTGATTTTGCGTTCCTTACACGGTTGGGTGTTATAGGGACCGCTTGACAGTTTGCTTTGAATAAAACTCCCCCAACAAGGCCCAACCTTGGTTTTACAATTTGCCTCACCACGACCTAGCTTTTCCCTTGGGAGTCGCGCTCCCGAGGGTCATCTTTATTTTAACCCCCCGGGCCAGTGCTTCTCGAAGTGTTGGTCCAACCTGAGCGATGTCCGGCGCCCCCTGGGCAACCAGGGTCTATGCCAACCCGACGTCTTGCTCATCCGGTGTGCCCTAAGAACGAGATATGTGCAGGTCCTATCAAGATTTGTCGGCACATTCGGGTGGCTTTGCTGGTCTTGTTTTACCATTGTCGAAATGTCCTGTAACCGGGATTCCGAGCCTGATCGGTTCGTCCTGGGAGAAGGAATATCCTTCGTTGACCGTGAGAGCTTGTGATGGGCTAAGTTGGGACACCCCTGCAGGGTTTTGAACTTTCGAAAGCCGTGCCCGCGGTTATGGGCAGATGGGGATTTGTTAATATCCTGTTGTAGAGAACTTGACACTTAACTTAAATAAAATGCATCAACTGCGTGTGTAGCCGTGATGGTCTCTTTCCGGCGGAGTCCGGGAAGTGAACACGGTTTTGGTGTTATGCTTGAACGTAAGTAGTTTCAGGATCACTTCTTGATCACTTCTAGTTCACGGCCGTGGCTTTGCTTCTCTTCTCGCTCTTATTGGCGTATGTTAGCCACCTTATATGCTTAGTGCTTGCTGCAGCTCCACCTCACTACATTTCCCTACCCATAAGCTTAAATAGTCTTGATCTCGCGGGTGTGAGATTGCTGAGTCCTCATGGCTCACAGATTACTTCCAAAACATTTGCAGGTGCCGTTGATACAAGTGCAGATGACGCAACTGAGCTCAAGTGGGAGCTCGATGAAGATCGTGTTCGTTGTGTTGTTTTCCTTTCCTTCCGATCAGTAGTGGAGCCCAGTTGGGGCGATCGGGGACCTATGCATTTGGAGTTGTCTTTATTTTGGTTCCGTAGTCGGACCTTGTTTGTATCTTGATGTTGTAATGCTATATTTATGTATTGTGTGAAGTGGCGATTGTAAGCCAACTCTTTATCCCTTTCTTATTCAGTACATGGGATGTGCAAAGATTACCCCTCTTGCGACATGCCTACTATGCGGTTTTGCCTCTAAGTCGTGCTCCGACATGTGGGAGATATAGCCACATCGTGGGTGTTATAAGGAACCAACCCGACGGCAACGCTGCTCGAAAAGAAGGGGAAGAAGGTGCTCCCCTCAGGCTCCGGCTCGTCGGAAGCAAGCCGGAGCTCCGTCTTCCCCCACTCGTTGCTCTCTCCCGCCGTCAGCAGGCGCACGGAGGCAAGGCTCTTCTCCGTGACAGTGGGCGCCTCAAGAGCGGGCTCGTACCAAGCCGGGGACGAGGAAGTCTTGACCTTGCGCAGCGCCATGGGCGGCAGATGCAGAGCGAGGCTGGAGCAGATCTGTAGGTAGCGGCGGTGAAGAGCAAGAAAGGGAATCTCGAGCGAGGCGAGGAAGAAGCAATGAAGGCAAGTGGCGCCCGCGCCAGCCTTTTGTCAGGTCAAGTAGTTGCGAAAACAACATGGGGAAGCGGAGACGCCCACGTCCAATCAACCGCCACGTGTCAACCGAGGCCGCATGCTTTTGGGGCCGCGATGCTCCGAACTTGACCCTTAGCTTCGCCACAAAGCCAAGACTGGGTGCACCTTGGTCCCGGGGGCTACTGTTGGCGTTCTGGGAACGGGGGCCCCAGACTTGCCTGCCTGCGGCCTGCGGCGTGGCTGAGCCAGCGGGCCGTACGGCCCATCTTCACCAACAAAGCGCCCAAGACCCTCGCGAGGGCCCAAGCCTCGCGAGGCGGACAACGCAAGACCTCCTCTGGAGTGGCCTAGCCGGCAGGCTCACGAGGAGCGGAGATATCAAGGCGAGGCGAACCTCACGAGGCTCTCGTGACGTGAGCCATGACGATCGACACCAAGCGGGTGCCAGGCGTTCGCCAGCGCGCACAGCGTCCTTGTTTCCTCTTTGGTGCAAAGGGGGCAAGCGCAGCCGCGGAGTTCTGAGGCCTCATGCAAAGGTGGCCATTTCGGTGCAACAAGACCAAGACCATGGCCTGCAAGACGGAGGTCATCGTGGAGCCCAGAACAGCGTCACCACCAGAACTTTGTGCAGGCGAAGACTACTTTTGTCAGGATAGCTTGTACTAGTTGTCCCCCTTCAAATTAGCCCGCCATTATTGGCTCCCTTCCCACTCGATATTTGGGAAGAGGATCAGGGCCTCTATAAATAGGTCTAGCCACCACCATAGTAGGGGATGAGATGACCTGATGGGATCTTAGCTCGAGAAAGACCACCCCCGCACACACAAGCTCACCGAGCTCAAGAACGCCTCAACCTCAGGAGGCCGTTCTTCCCTTCTATTGTTCATCATCAGCCCAAGAGGCGATCCACCACCACCACACTGGAGTGGGGTATTACAACACAATGGTGGCCCAAACCAGTATAAATCCCGTGTCTTTCTGTGTTGTGAGTTCGTCGAGTTCGTTCGCAAGATCTTAGCGAGCTAGAGCGTAGATCGGTTGGAGGGAAAGACTTCGCGCGCACCCCAGTGTTCGAACCTTAAGGGTTTACCGGAACCCCACATCCCG
>NC_041380.1:57330854-57351070 GCF_002162155.2 Triticum dicoccoides | reverse complement strand
CTTTGTTTGTTTCTTTGGTTTTCACGGTTTTCTTTAGCCTTTTTTTTTCAACACATGTCTAATTTTTTTATACACATCTGTACATTATTCATATGCAACACAAAACATTTCTATGTACGTTAAATACTTTCCAAGTACATGATCAAATCCTTTTTTGAATATATGTTTCACTTTTTACCTTATTTGTACACATCTTATATGCCTTTAATGTTTTTCAAATACAGGAACGGCATGTTTTTCGAATATATGTTTTGGTGTACACTTTTTGTGATACAGATCTACATTTTTTGTATACATTATAAGCAGTACACATTTAACAATTTATAAATACATGATTAATATTTTTTATAATATTTGTTTGATATCTACTTTTTTCTTAAAATTTTATATTTTTCATATACATCAGGAACAATATTTCTACATGGTTAGCATTTTTCAAATACTTGATCAACACTGTTTAATATATTTTTATGTGTACTTTGTTTATGCAAGTTGTGCATTTTTTATAAATAAAAAACATTATGGGTTGGTGTGCTACTTACGTGCACCATCGTCATTTTTAAAACACATGAAATGATTTTATAAATTCATGTCCAGGTGTGTTATGTTGGTGTGCTACTTAGGGCATGTACAATGATACTATCTTAAGACTGCCACGTAGGATAAATGATGAGGTGGAGGAGAGAGAATTCATAAGAAAAGGCTTGTCTTCTGTTATTTAAGAAACGACAAGAGATGATCTCGTAGCACAATATGTCTCATCATATTTTTAGGAATAATAGTTGTTGAAGATAAGGCTAAGAGATGACCCATTTGTAGACATGTTTTTTTGTCATCTCTAAATTATATGCAAAACTTAATATAAGACCATCTTATCAACCATTGTACATGCCCTTAGAGCATCTCCAACAGGCGCGGCAAAAGACGCGCCAGCGCGGTAAAGTTTGGTTTTAGCGCGCGCCGGCTGGTTCCACGCGCTCCAGCGTTGGCGGGAACTTACCCCGCGCGGGAAGCGTTTGCGCGCGCGCGCGGGAGAAAGCGGCACGCGGCGCGGTAGATTTGGCGCGCCGCTTCGCGCGCGCCTATAAAATCCCGCGCTCGCCACGCGCACAGAACACATCCACTCGCCCTCCCCTCGCAACCTCGCCGCTTCGCCGCTTTCCGTGCCACCACCGCGCCACCTTGCCGCCGCGCCGCCGGGGTTCTTCGGGCTACCGCGGCATCCGCCAGCGCCTCAACGGCTGGTACTCTGCCGAGATCTGGGCCGGCGACGTCCGGCTCGGCCTCGGGTCGTTCCGGAGCGCGTACGAGGCGGCCCGCGCGTACGACGTGGCGGCGTGGCGCTTGGAGAGGCCTCGGTCGCAGATGAACTTTCGGGACGTCTTCACGCGCGAGCAGGCGCAGCGCGTCGCCCCTCCGCCGCGTCTCATAACCGACATGGACCGTGCCGACCACGCTCGGCGGCAGCGCCGCCTCCTCATCACCGAGGAGGACGAGTGAGCAATGGCGGAGTGGCGCCGTCGCCACCCGGAGGACGTCGCCGACGAGCGTGTCTACTGGGTGGAGAGGACGGCAAGGCACCGCGCGGAGCGGGCGGACCGGCGTCGGCGGAAGGCATTGGCGAATGCGCAGTGCAATGTTGTTGCAGCAGGTGGGAGGTCGATCTTCATGTCAAACGATGAACGTTGGGACGCCATGTGGCTAGATACCTCGGACAACACCGACGAGGATGATGATGGTGATGATAGTAGCGACTTGGAGTAGTTTCTATCTATGTATGCCATAGTAGTTTCTATCTAGTTGCACCGTAGTTCTATCTATCTATGCTTTTGAATTATCTATCTAGTTGCACCGATGTATAATACCTTTGTATCGTTTTTTATCTATGCAATTTTTATTAAAAAAAATGTTGTAGAATGAGCATGCGCTGCTTTTTAGCGTGGCTGCTGGAGCCAAGGTTGCGCGCCGCGGCAAATCAAATGATGGGCGCGCGGCAAAGCAGTTTTTAGCACGCGGCGCGTTCGGCGCCTGTTAGAGATGCTCTTACTTGCTCACATCCTAAAATTTCCTCGGCTGGGGGTCCAAGACGGCAAGTCCTCCCGGGAACAAGTAACGGCGTTAGAAAAGAAAATGACCAAACCTACAGTAACGTACTATTTCTGTCTTGCCACCGAGACATAGACGCGTCCGCGAGACAGCTGAGAGCTACAAGTCGCGCCCGCATCAATCGCTCACAAGTGGGTCGCCGCCCATTTAACCTTTCACTCGAGTGAGTTTCCTTCTCTGAGTTTTCAATTCGCGTATGCTCGCTGGATTTTTCCTTTCATGTGTGAGTTGAGTTCCTCCTTCTACGAGGGTCTTTTATCAGAGCTATTATCTATTCCTTTTTTTCATTTTCATTTTTCTTTGTTTCATTCTTGATTCTTTTTCGTTTTTCATCTAGTTTTTCCTTTTTTGTTCCTTTTCATTATTTTTTCTATATATGTCTACTTTTTTCATAAAATTCTACATTTTTCGTATATGGCAGATAGTTTGTTATACACGTTTAACCTTTCTAGTATCCATGACTAACATTTTCTAAAATATATGCATTCATGTCTAATTTTTTTCATGCACAGTGTACATTTTGAGTATACATATGGAACATTTTTATACATCTATAAAAATGTCAAATAAAGATTAATATTTTTTCAACATACGTTTTGATGTTTATTTTTCAACATATTATAATTATTTTATTCATATGAAACATTTTTAAACAAGTTTAACATTTTCAAATACCTGAATAACTTTTTTCAAATATATGTTTCTTGTCTACTTTTTTCATACACATTTTTTGAGGGGTTGGGTGTTCCTTCAGATGCGTGCTCGCGAGAAAGAGCTTGTGCCTGCCTGACTGCAGCATCTTGTTCATTGAGTGCATATAAATGTTCATCTTGTGTTCTTTCAGGACAGGTCGCTTTGCTTGTCCGTTTGTTTCCTTTTTATATATATTTGAAATATTATAAATACATATATTCCCCAAAAATAATTTACTTAAAATTTTAAAAGCATTCATCAGGGGCGTGTTTGGTTGCCTGCATATGGCCCAATCAGGCCCGCACGGGAAGGGAACGGGCTGTTTGGACGCCTAGTTTTACTATTGGGCCTGCACAACACGAAACTTAAAGCACCTCTGGGCCTGCCTCACTGGGAACACACGAATCGGCAGCTTCTCCAGGGCCATCCCCGAGCTGTGCACGTGGGCGGCGGCGGCTGCACGCGCGCGGCCACGCTTGAGAAGCCGCGTTGCTTCCCGTAGCGCCGACAGTTATTAGCCTTACCGCCCCTCACCGCTCCCTCTCCCCACTCTTCCCTACTCTCCTAACTCTCACCGGCGGCGGCGAATCGGAGAAGAGGAAGAAGACCACCGGACTCCATCACCGGCGAGCGGACCAGCAGTTGGACCGCGGCAATGGCAGTAAGCACTTCTCTCTCTTCGACATGCAAAACTTTATCCCGTTCGATCCGGTGATAGATTCGATCCACGGCGGAGGGGAATGGGGAATAGAGGTAGATAAGCATAGGGGTAGTTCATACTAGTTCATAGCAGTTCATACGAGTTCATAGATGCAAGATCGGAATGCAGAAGGGGGATTGGGGGATAAGGGGTACACAACAGACACCGGCTGACCGTGGCGGCCGTCACCGGCGTGCGGAGCGGCTGGTCGAGCCGCTGGCCTTCATCTTCTTCTACATCGCATGCGGGCCGACGGGTCGTCGTCGTCGTCCTCGGCGGAGTCGAGGTCGATCTGCCAGCTACGACGGCCTGGCCCCGGCGCCCTTGCTGGCATTCACACCGCTTCTTCTTCCTCCTCCTTAGGCTCCCCACCGATGACCGCCGGCGGCGCGATAGCCGTCTCCCAGTACACTGCGGCACGGCGGTCATTAGGAGCCCAGTAGGTCTTGTACTTGCACCACTTCTTTCTCTATTCAGTGTCGTCGGAGACGGCCTGATTCATGGCCCTGCGAATGATGCCAACTGCCATCGCGCCCTTCGCTGGGTCAGGAACCAGTGTCTTCAGCTCTTCTGCAGTGACCTTCATGAGCACTGAATTAGATTCCTTCTGCATCTCAGGCATGGAGCCGAAGTTCGAGCACACCTCCATGGTGTTCTCGAACTTGGTCTGGTCACCATCCGTCCACCCGAGGAAGAAGGCCCTCCAGCCAATACCCCAAGGGAAGGGGTTGGTGTTGGAGCTAGAGCTAGAGCTCATGGCGATGAGGAGGAGGAAGGTTGACAATGAGAGAAGAGATGGGGTGGGTAAGTAGTGGTGGGCAGGGTGAGTAAATATAGGGGGAATGGAGAGGAGGAGAAGAGTGACAGTCATGCTGTTTTAACTACACGCTCTTCAATTAGCCATGAAATCTGTGATGTGCTTGACTCCATGAATTATGTGCAGATCGAGGAGAGCAATGAGATGGGCACGGAGGTGCTCCCGACCGTTGACAACAAGGGCAAGCAACCCCTTCACCCAATGCCCGACGAGGTTGTGTTGCCGCCCACCGCCGAGGAAGACCCGAAGACACCTGAGGGTGGCGACGACGAGGGCATGGAGGAGCCCCCAGCAACAAGCGTCGCAACTATGGTCACTACCATCAGGAGGATGGCCCAACTCACTTCTGCAAGGTCATCCTGCACCGAAGCTTGAGTGCATCCCCATGCCCCTGGACTTCACCAAGCACTTCATCACGGTGCCGAAGGATTTCAAACTCAGGAACAACACCTGCTGCTCCTGGAAGGTGACGGTGAAGTTGATGAACGGCAGGGTGACCCTGGATCAGGGTTGGGCCACCTACGCAGCCGTTCATCAGATCAAGATCGGCTAAATGGTAACGTTTAAGCTCCTCACTCCCGACAACCTCAAGGTCATCATCTTCGACGACGATGCCATTAAGGTCGTCAACAAGTGCAGGAAGCACGACGAAGTCTTCGCCGCCAAGGAGTAGGGCCGGGGCCTCCTAAGTACTATCGAGTCTGCTTTGAACTGTTTATGTTTATGGTTTATGTGTAGAACTGTTATGAAGTGTGGTACTTCTTATCTGAAATATGCTTTTAAGTAGTTGATCATCTGTTTATACTCTGCTCTGCTTATGATATGTGCTACTGGTTGTGCCGAAGTGTGCTGGTAACCTCACCAACTAGCCAAAGAGATTACCACACACTAGGTGTTGCATACAACCAAACACCATGCCTTGGGTTTGTCCACTAACATGCAGGCAACCAAACACCAGGCAGTGTGGTTCTGCCCATGCAGGCAACCAAACAACATGCAGATGGTGCATTTGAGGCTGCATTTGCTTAGCTAAGTTGGGTGGAGAAGTGTATGCAATGCGGGTACTGTAGCGCACAGCAACCAAACACGCCCCATGCATATAAATATCCATGCAGTATAAAATTGTTTTCTGATAGCATTCAATAAAATGTACTTGGCATTTTAAAATGTTGCATGTTTCAAAAATATGTTAGTTTCATTTAAACAATGTTAAGACAATATGAAAAATATGTGTGTGATTTTAGAAAACGTTCATCACATTTTGAAAATACAGCCCTGTAAGTTAAAATAAAATTCGTACCATTCAAAAAAAATCTGTGATATTTGTAGAAATGTTCACACGTTTCAAAAAGATATACATGACATTGAAAAAGTATTAATATAATGTGGAACAAATGTTAGCGTAACATAAAAATGTTTCATACAATTCAAAATAATGTTCAAAGTGTATTTGAAAATGTTTACATTTATTAAAAAAATGGTCAAAGATGTATTTGAAAAACTTTCAATGTATATTAAAAAAAGTTATGTGTGTCTACGAAAAATATACAACATGTATTGAAAAAGGTAGACATGTACCTCGAAAAGGAAGAAAAAGGAAACCACCTAGAAGGTTCTAAAACTAGCCGGAATTTGTCCATTGAACCTTCCTAAAACCGCTTTGATCGGCCGAGCTACTAAGGCGAGGACGCACCGACCGCTAGAGGCGAAACTGATACTCTTCTCGCTGCAGGTAAGATATAGTCATGGCGCCAGTAGGGACGATGCCGACTGCCGGTGGCTGGTGGGCTGGGGTGCTTGGGAATGCCATCGGGGGAGAGGCATAATCACCCACATGTCCCAATTTTGGCCGGCCCAACATAAGGAGGAAGTTGGTAAAAGGAGACGGTAACGAGGGCCTGACCTAACGACAGCTCACGGAGACAGCAAGCATGGGCATGTTGCTAATTTCTTCGTAAACTTTAGTAGACATCCACAATTCATAAAATTTTGGTGGTAATCATTGAAAATTCGAACTAGGTAGAGGCACAAACCCAATTTTACCATTGGAAAATGATGTCATAGTTGGGCTAAAAGGAACCATTTTTTACCAATTTGTTCTTAACCTTCCTATAAATCATGTGAGATTTTATGACAAGCTGATGTACAAATATTAGGACATTGTGCTAAGTTTTACTGTTTTTTGATAATTTTTTCTTCTAAAATACTTGAAAAATGCTAACTAAATATTTTTTACGTAACAAATGGTGATTTTAGTTCATGTTATTACACATATTAAATCAAGGTGTATTCAAGAAATGAAAAATAGCTCAAATGGCCACCGAGATTTGATTAAATAGATATTTGCACGAGATGTTATGGGAGATAGCCCACTTGGTGAACAATTAGTACTTTTCTTATTTTCATCCTTCCCATAATTTTATCACAAGCTACTAAATAGCTAGAAAAATGCTAAAATATTTTTTTACATAAAAATTGAGATTTTAATTCACTTTCCTTATTACAAACCATGAGTCAAGATGTAGTCAAAATTTAAGTGGAAAAGAGCCAATTGGTTTATGTGGCTATTTGCATGGGTTGCTATGTGAGATAGTCCACTTGGTGAACAATTAATGTTTATCTTACTTGCATTATTCTAGGATTTTTATCATAAGCTATTGAATCAATATTGCAATTCGTTGCCAAATTGTTCATATTTTTTACAACATTAAGATATTTTTTCATTTTTATTTCCTATAAAAGAGCTAGAGAAGATTCTAAACATTAAAATGGTGATTTTAACTCACATTCATTATTACAAATGTTAAACCAAGAGGTAGAGAATTTTGAAGTGAAAAAGAGCTCAACTGGTCATTGAAGTTGGTTATGTGGTATAAAGTTGAAGATGTGTTGTGAATGTTATGAAATGATATTTGAGATAGTCCATTTTGTGACAAGCTTGTATTTAAATTTTGTGTATTGTTCCCAAATGTATCTGACCAACTCATGTACCAATATTAGTACGTCACACCAAGTTTTAGTAAAAGCAACTACAATTTTTGTGTGTGTAAACACACACAAAATCTTACTTTCACTTTCCCCCAAATAATTGAATATTTTATCCATTCCCTGCACATGGTCCACAATTGTATATGTGTACTTGTTTATATTGTTTCTGTGATTTTAACTGTTCATTTCGTATACGTATAGTTCAAAATTGAGTTTATTTCACCCGCAAAAAAGAATTGAGTTTATTTCAACAAGTGGGAAAAATATTAAAATAGAAGTCAATGACATGTGGGGAACCTTTCTTTGCTCCTACACACAAACTCTACCACTCAACTTGGATCCTCTAACTCAAGGCATGCGACTTTGGGCTCGCGGACATTTGGGACCTGCAACTTGCTTGCCCACATGTCAACCACCAAAGATAATCTATCTCAAGTCACTCAAAAATCTTGGTCCCCAATAGTAAACCCACCCAAAACTCTCTTCTGCCCCAATGCTCTGGTACCACTCCCGCATGGCCGACCGACGCAACCCCGACAACCTTGCGAACACCCATGCGGGGTGGTACTTGGGCATGGAAGAGCCCAACATGCCCCCCTCCGCCTCTTCCTGAATGGAGTCTCCTCCTACTCGCGTGCTCCAAGTCGCAATGCCGAACCTCACATCGGTGGTCGAACCCAAATTGGAAACCAACTAGTCATTGTAGAGTTTAACATCACCATCACCAAGTTTAGAAAAACATATGATCGCTTGTGTGGCCGTCTTTGGAATCCAAGGACGGTAACGTTGATCTAACGATCACTATAAAGTTCAACATCATCTGAGAATCATATCCATGAACCATACTTGTGTGATTGTCCTTAGAATCCAGCGAAAATGATCCTTGGCATCACCAGTGCAAACTGTATCACAAGCCTCATAAAAGGTGGCATTCACCTCCACCTACAACCATAACCACATTGGAAATATGATCCTCACCTTGCGAGCTCGTTTCGTTGTCTACTGCTCTGCCGGTCCCATTGCCAGTGGAGGCGGGACTGGAAGGCAGCGGCGGACTGGTGGCGGACAAACATTGTAATGGACTGGATGGTGGCGGCAAACCCGTTGCGTACGAGATAGAATGGAATGGATAAGATGGTATTTTTTAGATTGATTCCGTTTTTGTGTGATACCACTTAGTAGGTGGGGCCCAAACATGAAGTGGGTCAGACGAGTCTCCTCTTCGTTGTTGATGACATCAACTATTTGTTGCCTTCCCTAAACTTACAAACATGCTAATAAGACCGATAAATCACAAACTAAAAATAAAATAAGTGAAAACTTAGCATCACCACCATTAAATCTAGACAACAAGCATCCTAGTTATTATAGGTTGAGACTACATTCAATTGATTCTACACTTCTTTGACACCCCGCAATGACTCAATCTCCACACATAAAGGTTGTAGTAGACGAGGTGAGAGGCAACATGAACTTTAGAAACTAGAATTCATCACAATCCATGGCACTGGTTACTCATTGGCGCACACATTCTCCTCGACGAGGAAACTTCAACTTGTCATTACGTCATCGCCCACTTGATAATCTCACAGGTAACCTTGGTGGAGCGGAAGCAGGCACCACTCCTTTGACATTTCCTCCACATAATTCCGCCCCACAAATGTACTCCTCGCATGACCCTCTTTGAAACCCAACAAACACTCTACTCACGCATCTCTGGCATGAACCACAACACAAGCCTCACAAAAGGTGGCACTCATATCTTGATGCTTCCATGTCCACATCGGCAACATGAGCCTCACATCGCGAGCCTGTAAATCCCTCTCCCGCTTGACTGGTTCAATTGCCGGAGAAGGCAAGGGAAGGAGGTTACAGACCGGCAAGGAACATGTGGATTGGACGGTTGTGGCATACCAGATGCAATGAAGTGGGCTAGTTATTGTTTCTATGAATCATGTTATTTTCCTTTGACATACCTGGGTCTAAATGGTCAAATGAGTCTCCTCTATGTTGTTGATGACATGGTAAAGTGATAGATCCCAAAGGGTCAAATGAATCTCCTCTCCGTTACTGATGAGATGACAAAGAGGTGGTTACCAGAAAGAAGGAAACATGTCAAAGGAGATGACAACAAGGGCTCATCTAATGACAAGTCATGGAGATGGCGCAAAATGGATTGTGACAAATTTCTTTGCTAGTGTTCGTGGCACAACCACAACTCATGGAAATCTTGTAGCAACAACGAATATCGGCTCTGGATAGTGCCCTAAATATAAACATGTTTGTGTGTGCGTCTGTGTGTGTGTGTGTGTACAACATTGCAATATTTATGGTAAAATCACAAATGTCATCATGACATATAGGCAGTACATCAATGTATCTATAGTCTGCTATCCAGCCGATAATTAAAAATGGTGCCTAGGCTCATCTACACTTGATGAATAGTAAATTCAAAAATAGTAAAAACTTCAAAATAATCTGAATTTTTTAGGCATCCAAGATGCTCATGTACGCCAGGTGCGTGTAAAATTTAGATTGTTTGGACATATGAGGAGCTCGTGCAAAAATAAAACCAAAATTGGCTATGAATAGTGTTCTTTTTCAAAGTTTCTCGGACACCCAAAATTTGATTTTTTTACACGAGCTCCTCGGATGTCCAAACACCACGAATTTTGGACACATCTTGCGCACATGAGTATCTTGGATGCCTAAAATTTTCAGATTTTTTGAATTGTTTTTTTAAAATAAATTTACTGTTCATGCCCGACTGCAAATGAGCTTGTGTGCAGAATAGCTGCTCTCGCTATCTAGCATGCATCGATAGCTATACTCCACCCTCCAACTGAGAGACCTCTGCATCTTCATGCCATATCATGTGTTGCAATTTATTTTGCCGTGAGAAAGCTTATAAGAAACCAAAATAAAACACTATGTTTGTCAAGTTATGTATATTTTCCACTACAATATCATGTTTCTTTATTCCATTTTTTATAGTCATGGTGTAGTGAAAAAATATGATATTATAGTGATGCTGGACTAATTTTATGTCTAGTACAATGCGGGCGTCGAGGTAAAGCTTAGTTTGATACACAATAGAAACAAGTATGGTGTGTGCAAGTCATGCAAAAGCAATATGCTTTTTAATGCATTGCAACACCAGGCCACTTGGTTATTGTCTAAATTGATGCTTATGTTGTTAAGTGTAGACCTTTTAGCTAAAGATGATTGGCGGCTAAAAAAACAAAGTAGTATTAAACCTTGTCCCGGATAACCGATGGACTTTTCTTTTTAAACTTATCATTGTCGCTTATTTCTGCTGAACTTAAGAGCTCTCATTTATGTGATGGAACCTTGTTGGGATTGCTAGCAGGTATCTGCGGCAGGTGAGATCCTTGTCCTCGAGCATCTTGTATCGGCATGGACTGACCGAGCCAGCCAGCGTTGTGAGGAAGATGTCGCATCTTTACCAAGACGACCAGGATCAGCCATCTCCTTCATGGTCTCAGGCGACCGCATCTTGGGCAGGGACCAATCATGGTTGCCCGCCGATGATATTTGCAGATGTTGCTGCTGCAGCAGCTGTAGGTGCATGTTCTGTTTAGGCCTGTTTGGCAATAGTTCAAGTTAATGACATGTTATATCAACAAAACGTTGTTGCATGGCAAAATTCACTCATGTTTCTTCCTTCAAAAAGAAAAGAAAAAAAAATCCAACCATCTCCACTAGCCAGCTACAAACTGAAGCTGACAATGGAGAATGGACCATGGACAAGGAATTCCATATGCAACACAACATTGTAGCTTGTAATAGTGAACATTTTCTTGCAGTCAATGCCTGATGCTCATAATAGGGTGGAAGTATACTACATGTGTCACTTGAGCTTGTCATATTGCCATAACTTGTTATAAAACTCAAGTTCAGTTTATCATTTTTTGCAATAATATAAGATATTTGTGTACTCACGTGCAGTTTTCATGTTGCTTACTAATCCCTCCACTCACTATTATAAGATATTTTGGATATTTCAATATAAACTACATACGGACTAAAGTGAGCGAACAAACACACTACAACATGTCTACATATATTCGATTTAGTAAGAACATCTTATAATACTGAATGAAGGAAGTATTTTTTATCTTAGAACTTGTGGAGATGGTTGGCAAGTATTTGAGGCAAGTATCTTGTTTAGTAAGAACATATATTCAAACATATTATTTGTGAACATCTTATTTAGTAAGAACATATATTCGAAGCTATAGCACGCTATTTAAAATCATGGTGGTTCCCCTCCTTCCACCGAGATTTGAGGCAAGTATTTATTTGCGCGAAGGATTCTTATAGTAATTGCAAGACGGGCTGGTTTCAAGATTTTTTTTAAAATTGTGGACTTGTTTAAAGTATTAGCACAAAATCGCAATTTGTTGATTCATTTGAAACAAATTTTCTATTATCTAGATTAACATGAATACGTTCCAAGTTCTGCCTATGCATAAGCACATTTTTCATGTCAGTCATCCACACTCAATACACATTGCAGGCAATGCTCTTATGAGAATATCATGCACGTGTTTTTTTGCGGGAAAGGAACTTTTCATTCATCAGTCATTATGTTTACATTCAGAGATGACAATGCTAGCTATTTCCACTGGGGAGTTCGGAAGCCAACAGGTTGTGTGCTATTGCGAGTGCCCCATACAAGCAAGGGTGTTCAGCATACATTTGCATGTCTGCTGATTTTAGCTAGACTAATCTTCCTTTCATGAGCCAGAATCCTTCTGATCTCATTGATCCGGTTCACATACCTCGAGCGCTCAACATCTTTAGACTGCACCATCTTCAACAACTCAGTGCAGTCCGTCTCCACAACCAAGGACAAATTGGACCAGTGGAGCGCAAGTCGAAGCCCTTCATCCATGGCCGCCATCTCCGCTTCCAGAGGATCACCACAATTAAAGAGCACCCGTGTCGCAGCGAAGATGACCGCTCCTTCATGATCCCGCAGGATGATCCCAGCCCCGGCTGTACCATCATCTTTCAAAAAAGCACCAACTATAGTCAACTAAGCATAGTTCACATCAGAGGCCTTCCATTGCGGCATTACTGTTGTTTCATGTGTGTTCTTTGACGTGCTTCCCAGGTAATCGATCACCTGCTTGCCCTTCGTAACGCCCGCTTCGGGATACTGCCGTATTGCGATTAGGGAAGTGATATAACTCGAGAGGAAATGGCGCGAGGCCTCAATCGAGATCGGGGTTTATAATGTGTGATCTCATTTCTTGCATAGCAAATCCTCCACATGATCATCAATGAAGCAAGCTTCTGCCCTTCCGACAATTTATCAAGCAGGTGGAACAACCACTCTGGCTCAGCATCACGCATGTCAGCAGGGCTCGGTAATGCCCAGTGCCCTCGCATAGCCTCCCAGAGCGCCGCTGCATGAGGGCAGATGACAAGGGCGTGGTGTTATATATCATGCACGTGTTGAATATGCACAAATAGTTTCTATCCCCTGGGTTCACACATGTGTTTCAATTTTTACGAACTTCTAAAATTTTGTTGTATGAAATATATAACAACACATATGTGAACTGAGAACTACATATGACAATTGTAGAAATTTAAGGAGAAAATTTAAAATTTATATCTAGGCGATTAGATGGGATCGATGGTTGTGATTGTGAAGAAGGAATTCTGGAACAACCAATTCTAACTATGAGGCATTAGCTAAAAAAAGTTATATGAACTAATGAGGCTACGTCTTTTCCTTCCCCTCTTGCGAAAGTGGTGCCTAGGGCGAAGAACTCATCCCCTCCAGTCTCCGCAAGCGAGCCCGTGGATTCACCTCCTCTCCACCTGTCGCCCCGGTGACCAGTGGCTGGGAGGGGAATCTCGGTGCCTCGGCTCCAACTATAGTTTAGGTTAGGTGTTTTCAGTCCTCGCATTGGCGGCACTTGGTTGGATGGCGACACTTCATCTTTGAACTGGTCTTCCGGGCTTCGATCCTCCTCAAGTTTGTCCTCGGGTGGAGTTGATGGAACTCCCATCTAGATTCCGATCGTCTCATTGGAACAACAAGGTTAGGATTACTTGTGGTCGTGCTTGATGGCGAGAGATCTGGTGTGGGGCACTTCAGATTGATCCAAGGTTCAACCATGACAATTGTGGCTCTAGGACGCCGGTCCTTAGGGACATATGCATGAATACTTCCCGACCGTCATCGACAAGTTCAGGTCAGCTCCGGGAGGGGAGCGGTGCATCGGTGACTCGTTCTAGCAGCACAGTGGTCATTCAGTGGTCTAAGGACGTCGATGTAAGTTTTATTATGTTTGAGTTTCTTTCTACTTTTGGTGAAATTTGACGGTCGTTCTGGCTCCTTTCCAAAAAAACAACTAATGAAAATATATTATTTGCCAACATAAAGTGGGTAGATTTTTTATAAGGTACCCTTTAAATAGCATTTAATAATAAATATTTTCTATACAATTTTTTAAATTCTATTCTATACGTGTTTCCAGATACGCTTGGTTTTGTATAGTAATATGATATTACCATAAAGGTGGCGCATGCAAATATTTCAGCAGTTATTTGGCAAGTATGCCTATAATGGGACCGTCATTAATGAGTATAGGCTGTCCACAGTTTGCTCTATTTGTCACGTCTGCCTATCCTCCACTCATACTTTTTGGGAGGTATTAAACTCTTAGCATCTTTGTTTGAACCTTTATTCATTTGCCTAAATGATAAGCATACCCGACATACCTTCTTCTTCCTGCTTTCTTCTTCCTCATATGAATCTGTTGATTCAAAACTAGCTACTCTTCTATCCTCCCCTTAAAAAAAGAAGAAGCAACTCATCCTGCTGTATGCCTTCCACACCTTCCATGGCACCCGATCTAGTGAATGCTTCAAATTCTTACTATATGCTTCTTCGAGAGTTGTTCTTCCGTTTGGTCTTTGGTCTTCAAGTTGAGTCTTCCCTTTCCATGGAGATAATTGCCTTTTGGTTGTGGCTCCAAGGGAATGGCCAAGTTGATTTCCTTCGGCGCATATACTCTTTTGGTGACAACCATTTTTGTGCCCTTGTTTCTTCTGCAAAACGTTTTCTGGAACTTCTCCATTTCGGATTTGATGATTTAGCGAGCAGATCTATACCAAGAAGTGACTTTAAGAAGGAAGCTGTTGAAGGAATTTCTTTCTACCTCAATGGTATCTGTTACGAGGCCTTGGAAGATCTTCGAGAAAGAATAGAGATGGATTTTATCCATAATCAGAGGACATATCTGCGCCATAATGCCTATAGACAGTCCATGACTGATCGGGTTCCTGTAGGCTCGGTAAGACTAGCTAGGGTTATTATTTAGTTACCGATATTCTAGAAAAAAAATTAGTTACCGAGGATCGGATCTGTTACTAGTTGAAGGTTTTACCCTTTTGTGATTTACCTTATCATCCATGCAGATGACTGATCTATACCTACAAATAATGAAATTGTTGGCCTTGGTCCCTGTACGCTGATGCTAGGTGTAGATCGATTGATCTCGCCGGGAGACATGCACATGACGAGCGTGTCACTCTTGTAGTTTATTGCTTTGATCTTGTGTTACAGGGGTAGGTTATAGGTATATATAATGCAGCCATAGCTAGCTATATATACTCTCCTAATCCTATACGGTGATTGATTCTTGTCCTAGCCGGACTACAACAGCCTGGTTAATTCCAACAAACATCAGTAGTATTTTAGTTTTTGATTGTTGGTTTTAATAAGATAGTTAACTGCTCATGCGGAGTAGTAAGATCTGTTAGAGTTTGTGAAGTATTTTCTGCCTTTTTCTGATTTACCAAGTCATCTATGCAGGAGCACCTTCTCAGCAAGATCAAAGCTTTATATGTCAACACTCCAAATCATGATGGAGAAGACACAAGTTCTAGAAATATCCATGTTCAAACAAGTCATATAAATGACGAAGTACACGATTATCATTCAACTTCCCGTTTGGTGACATCATTGGATAGCTTGAGCTTAAGAGAGAAGCATAATGATGCAGTAAGAACGCCATAAATTCTATGCATCGTGATTATATGTCACTAATAATTATTTGCATGTTCATTCTTTTATTTTCTGATGAGACTTGATAGCTTTCATCCAATACTTTGCAGATCATGCAACAATCATCTGATGTTCCTAAAAGCTCGGTGAGAGTAGTTCAAATCTGCAATAATGAAATATCTGTTAATAGTTTGTGAAGTATTTTCTACTTTTTCTGATTCACCAAGTCATCTATGCAGAATCACCTTCTTACCAAGATCAAGGCTTTGTATGCTAACACTCCAAAGCATCCTGGAGAAGGCACAAGTTCTAGAAATATCCATGTTCAAACAAGTCAAATGCATCATGGAGAAGGCTCAAGTTCAAGAAATATGCATGCTCAAACAAGTCATATGTTCCGCCATGATTATCAATCAACCTCCCGTTTGGCAGCATTGCTGGATAAGTTGAGCTTAAGAGAAAACCATAACGATGCGGTAAGAAAGCCATCATCACTGATCATTCTTTGCATGTTCATTTGTTTATTTTCCAATAAGACTTTATAGCTTTCTTCCAAATACTTAGTGCAGTTCCTAGCTTGAAGAGAAAATAATAATATATTTCTTTGCAGATCATGCAACAACTATCTGATGTTCCACCTGATGAGAGAACTTTGTTCGTGACATTTTCCAATGGTTACCCACTGACCAAAGATGAACTGTATGATTTTTTTTATGAGGTATATGCCTTTCATTTCAGTTCATTACATACGTAATAGGGACAGCCTACATGCAAGTTGAATGATTTTTCTATTTTGGTCACTCGACTGATCTAAAAATTATGTTTGTCGATTTGCTCCATATCTTTCATCACCCAGCTGCTTAGCAGTACACGTACTAGTAGCTGCTTACTTCATCACCCAGCTGTAGCTGCTTTATCACTAGTTGATTTTTATATTTGCTTGTGTGTTCCTACGTACTAGCAGAGATGCTTTCATCCCCTCGCAAAAAAAAAGAAAAAAAAAGAAAGAGATGCTTTCATCATCCAGCTGTAGCAAACATGCATAGGACCGCTAGTTCTTTCAGGCATAGGTCAGCGAGAGATCGGTCATTTTTATGTATACTTGAATCACACACATGATACAATCCTATGTAGCTGGGCTGCTTTAAAACAGACGAAAAGATTAACTAACAAAAAAGATTTCATGTGACAGAAGAATAGCAAAAACGATTAACATATAAATTCCATTTAAGTTCGTAACACAAAATTGTGCACAAATAGAAAACCTGTTTTTTTTCTCGAATATCCACGAGTGTGCATATTATATATTAAAGAAGAAAGGCAAAGAGTGCATCGAAAGCAAAATACAAAGCATTAACCAGATAATAATCAAAAGAATAAAAGGGCCAGTCGTATGAAATTCTAATACTTGTGGTAAATCCGATTTTGTACCATCCAATGGACAAATGAAAGCGCATCAAAATAAAAATTGCGCTTTTTAAAATATGCAAGAATAAACATATAATATTGTAATTTCTACAAAATATAGAAGTAAGATGGAATGAATTAGTGGCATTGGTAGTATCATAAAAGAATAAAGAAAGTGAAATAAAAACTAAGACAAAATCAAAATAATGGGTTCTACAAAAGAATGAATTAGTGACTTTAGTATCACCCTTTAAGAATAGAGAAAATAAATAAAGAATTAAAAATTATGGGATTTCTAAGGAAGAATGAATTAATGCCATTGGTATTACCCTTTAAGAAGAAAGAAAATAAAAAAGCTAAAACACACAATGACGAAATTTGCATACAATATACATATTTTTTTAATACGAAAGAATAAGCATATAATAGTGTGAATTGATCAAAAAAATGTTTCCTAACAAGGAATGAATTAGTGACATTGATATTAACCTTAAAGAAGAAATAAAATGAAATGATCACTAAATCAAATTAATAAAATTTAATAAGAAACAATGAATTAGCGACATTGGTAGAAATCTTGAAGAAAATAGATAATGATTTTTCAAAGAAAACTTGCACACAACTTTGCACTAAAATTGAACTTTTTATTGCATGCAAATGACAATCATATAATAGTGTAATTTTTGCACTATTGCATAGTATTTATGTGTATACATTTACACTCACCCAACATCCCAAAAATACCTACAAAGAAAACAATTTATTAATAAAGAAAAACAAAAAACAAAAGAAGAAACATATAAAAATAGAAAAGGCAAAAAAGAAACAAAGGGAGAGAAGGGAGGGCAGGGTGGCATAGGTAATGGGTTTCAACCCACTAGCCAATCGACTGACCCAAATATGTGGTCAGTCAATAAAAAACAAGACACACCGCAAACCAGCTCACATGATAGCCCACAGGAAAAAGCAGGTATCTCAAAGCAGAAATATATGGTCAAAAAATCAATTAACTCAAAATTAACTTTTAGGTGATTTACATATACCTAAAGTGTAAGTAACAACACAATTATGTGCTTGGAGAATGGCTTGGTAATAAATAGTCCAATATTAGAGTCATGGGAAATTAGTGAACCAAATTTCAAATGTAAGCACATATTCATCTATTCACCCCCAAAATCTAATGTGATGCATATCTTTTTGTAGACAGTAGGCTCGATGAGCCTCCTTTAAATTAATAAAGCTCCAAACAGTTGTAGTAGAGATACAAAGTGCCGAGGAAACAACTTATAGGGCAGAAGACAGGAATTAACTAACAAAAGTAAAGCAGAAAAGTGGACCTTGGATTCAATGAAGCACTCGCGAGAGTGATGGTGAAGCAGGAACTTGGTGTGCAAGTAGGCAAGCAACGGTGGAAACACCCTCGTCCATTTCAAAGAAGGCTAGAACATGTCGCACACTCATTTGTATGCATCGACGAAGAGAACCCTACGCTCTCGCTCTAGTTCGATGGGTGTCGTGCGGTTGACGAGTAGAGAATCTCACCTAAAGCATAGCGTTTGGAATGATGAGAAACCTGCCAAGGAGAAGAAAGACAAATGGCCATGTCATAGATCACAACTACTGTTGACTGCCTCACAACAACATATCAATATGCGGATCAGGGCCCAAGGTTCCATGGCCGAAGCCTTTTGATTAGTAATGACATTGTAGTACTTCCCGAATTGATAATTCCGGCAAAGGATTTTCACTCGGAACTCGAGAAAGATGAGTGTGGACCCTCAATGATGCGTCCAAGGAGGAAAGCGACATCCAAGAACGTCATCATTGGCTACGTGGACCACCATCACACAAAGGTATGACATGGGTACCAAGACAGGGCATTGGAGGTCAAGAAGATGCCACCCAGATCTGGAAGGGGACAGGGACGGGCGTACCAAACGTGTCGTGAACCATGACCGATCACTAGTAGACCACTCTGATGCCTAGCAAACAAGAAAGAAAACTAGCCCTCCATGTCACAATTCTTAGTCAGGAGACCATCGTGATCACCATACAAGGCTCTCCTCGGCTTCCAAACCTCCCACGCCTCCACGAAGGAACAAGGAAGATACCTTCTCATCTGAGAGGCCCAACACTAACTAGTGTATCTCCATGTGTGGACCACCATAATGCAATGAAAAACCGCTCAGACTTGTCCAATAACCAAATACAACTCACACAATTTTGTATACTCTCTCTCTCTCTCTCTCTCTCTCACACACACACACACACACACACACACACACACACACACACACACACAAGCGTGCGTGCACGTAGCTGGCAGCGCAGAGGACGAAGAGGCTGCTCCTTGCAAACTCCTAGAGCTGCCATGCCATTGTATTACTGGAGCTCCCTCACCATCCACCCCTTCCCCACCGCGAGAGGCATCAGGTCCAGATCCACAAAGTGTCAGCAGCCTAGGAAGATGCAAAATGCGTCGTTGGCTCTTGGTTGTCAGGATCCAGGACCCCCGACTAACCCAACGTCAAACATGGTTGCACCACCCATTACTAAATGAGTTGCACATAGAGAGTGGCTTGCTATTGTCATCCTCGAGCTTTGCGAGCTTGCTAGCTGCCACTTAGCCATGGTCTGTAAGCGGGAAGGAAAAGTGTTTGAGGGCTCTGGTTGGTCGCCTACGATATCAGTCTAGATGGAGTGACACGTGGAAGTGAGACGTTTCCCAACAAGGTATTATGAGGCCTAAATTGTTGAAAATGGAAAAGGTAGAGCTTTTGTATAATTTGGAATTAAAGGTAACAATATTAAGTTGTGACGAAACTCAATTCTCCACGCAGTTCACAAATACTTGTCTTTTTTATCCCAGTGTGTTTGGCAACTTTTGCGAAGGGGAATGGAAGTTAAGATGTAGGGGCTTATGTGAAAGAGAAATGACGATGTGTGTGTGTGTGTGTGAGGAAGGGGGAACAAAGGTGAAATGGGACTAGGCTGTGTGTGTGAGAAAGAACATAGGTGAAATGGAAGGAGAGAGAATGCGCCATCCCCTCTCAGCATGTGAGCAGTAGAGATAGAGGTTGTGAGAGAGCAGAAATGGGGGAGAGAGAAGAAGAAGAAGATGTGAGAGATAGAGGAGAGAGGTCAAGCGTGGAGTTGTGGTGTGTGAGGATGGCTCCCTCTCTTGCCCCCCCTCGCCCGACGCCCCTCTCTTTCCCTTCTCCGGTGACCCGCCCCCTCCCCTTCTCTTGTTTGCCCTGCCTCCCCGCTCCGGGATCTCCATGTGGCTCGTCCTCCTCCCCTTCTTCACCGGTTCCTTCCGCCCTCCCTGCCCCCTCCCTCGCTCTCTGTTCTCTAGTGCGGTCTCTCACCAATCACTTCTGGGCACTGGATCTGGATGTCGACGATGTTTTGAGTGCTGGTAGCTCCCCCTCGCCTTCTCCCATGGTGACAGTGCG
>NC_041380.1:57316512-57330528 GCF_002162155.2 Triticum dicoccoides | reverse complement strand
GGGTCAAGGTTGGGTAGTTGTGACGCCCAGATCTCGCCGCGCTCGTAGGTTACTTCATCCTAGTCCTTCCCCTGGTTTGCTTGGCTCTAACTCGGTATCACATGTGTGCTTCGTCTCGTTGGATCCTCGTGTGGGTATCACCTCGTTGGCAATGTTGATGCGGGATAGGGGGCCAGCGACGCCTTTTGCGCCCGTCTCTGCTTCTTCTACTTATGGGACGGAACCCTAATCCGGTCATCGGCTTGTGAGATGGAGGGCTCGTCTATGAGCTTGGTGGGCTCTGCGCAGGGTGGTGGCCCTGTCCAAGGGTTGTATACCGCTTCGGCTATTCTTTTCCCCCTCTCCCTTTTGGGCTTCGACTCATTTCTCCCGTGAGTGGCCCAGAGCAGCCAGTTGGCCCACCTAATCTTGTTGGCCCATGTTGTGGGTATATGTGGCCCCGTCGAGGTTGTGTCGTCCTAATCCTAGGGTTTTCTGTTTCCTGCGCTAAGATTTGCAAGATTAGATCTGGTCACCTCCTTCCTCGCTCCATCTGAATCGTTCCACCCCCACCTCTGACCCACTGCTTCGCCGAGGTGCTGAAGATGGGCTAGTTGGGGGACCGCAACACCAACAGCAAGAGGGAACTTGATGGATTTGGTGAGGCCACTTGTGGACTCCGTGGCGCCTGAGGCTGAGTTGAGGTCTAAGTTGCAGCATGGGCAGGAGGCTCGCGAGCGTGCTACCAAGGAGCGGGAGGCGTGGGGCACACCGCCGGCTTGGTTTTGGGAATAAGAGTGGTACAAGGAGTAGTGGGCACATCAGGATGAAAAGATGGCGGCAACTCGCTCCTCTGCTTCCCCCATCCCATCTCAATGGGCGGGCTCCGATTCGTTTGCCCTAGATAACTAGGAAGCGGCAGCATCGGGCGCCGTGCCCCCCCTCCCCCATGCTGATGCTCCTCGGTCAACTGCGGATGCTGCTCTGCTTGCTCCTCCTTCCAGTGTTTATGGGTTCCAAGGGCAGTGTCGTCCCAAACCACGCCTTGGTGGCTTCCACAACGCCTCCTAACAATCGGCCAAAGAAGTTCAGTAATTTTTGGTCGAATTACAATTCTGATGGCTCTAGTGATGGAATCCTCACCCGCCCTACCAATCTCTGGATCTGCTCCACCGGTCGGTGGCTCTAGTAATAGCTCGGGTCGTCCTTCTCTCACATGCTTTGCATGTCATAGGCCGGGTCATTCTGAATCCCGTTGTATGTTTCCTCTTTTTCTGCCTGATTTACTGTGTCGAAGGCCACCTCACAGTGGGTTGTACTAATCGCTCCAAACCTCCTTCATTTAAGCAATATAGACTACGCATGCCAGGTTGTGCATTTTTGGTTTGGATGATGGTTTGGTCATGGTTGTGGTTGCGCCTCAAACATCCTACGTTGCTATCATCTTGGTCCAATCTGCTATGTGACCCTGCAGACGATTGCGGATGAGCTAAGCGAATGGGGTCCGGATGGGTAGGACTGGTAGTTACAGTAGATTTCACAATCAGAATTTGGGATTGCTTTCCCAGTCTCAGGAAAGTTTAAAAATGTTATCTAAGGGCACTAGTTTTACACTTCCAATGAACCAGCTTGTATTTTTTGTCAAAAAGGTTGGGACGATGATCGATGCTTTGGCAACTTCGTGGATAACTGTGTTTTGTTAAATGATGTTCCTTCGATCATGCGTAACAAGGCGTGTTTGATGGCATTTGGTGAGCTCATTGGAAAACCTATTTATGTGGATGAAGATTCTTTGGCTAGATTAGCCTAGTTCATACGAGGAATTGGTGTAGTGTGCCAGATTGGGTCCGCATGGTTTCACCAAGGTATACCCCAAAAGTAAAGCCTTTCAGATCAATGTTTGAGATGAGGGCCAGGTTTCTGCTCACGCTCCCCCTCGTCTTCTAAAGTGTGTACAAAAGACATTGCCCCCATTGTTCTTAAGGTGGGCAACAGGGTTATGTCGTGTTGTGGTAGATATAATACAGTTGCTAGAGAAGTTCTCATCACCAACTCTTCTCTTCCCTCTCTCCCTATGTTCTTTATGGATTTTTATAGGCTACCTAAGGGTAGCCACACTGGTCTTTATAAGCATCATAGCAGGTTCTGCTAGAATTCGTCTGACAATAAAAAGAAGGATCAGTTAGTCAAGTGGAAAATCATTTGCCAGCCTAAAAGCCACGATGGCCTGGGCATTATTAACACGTCGATTATGAATTATTCCTTAATTGTCAAATGGTGGTGGTGCATTCTTCTTGCTTCCGCTAGGACCTTTTGGTTTGATATTCTTAAAGCACAATATTTCCTTCCACTAGTGATTTGCTGGCTTCACCTGATAATGGATCTCAATTTTGGCAGCTTTGAATAAGGTCAAAGATGTTTGCCGATCTTATGTGAAGTTTATTATTAAAGATGGGAAATCCAGTCACTTTTGGCCTGATTGGTGGCACGGGCCACCATCTTTGCTCTTCTTTCCTGGTCATTTTCTCTTTTTGTGGTAATCTTGATATTACTATCTTTGATCTTACTAATTCTGGTTGGAATTTGGCCTTTAGCTGCTCCCTGTCTCCTGTAGAGTTGGAACAATGGCATAAGCTTGATGACACTTTCCTCACACTCTTGGAGATTCTGGACTCAGTGGTCTAGCCTCATTCCCCCTCGGGAATTTTTCGGTCAAATAGCTTTACCATAGTCTTATTGCTAGGTCCTGCTCTTCTAAGTTCATGGGTGTCTGGAGGGCTCGTGTTCCACTGAAAATTAAGAACTTTCTTTGGCAAGGCATACATGGGAAGCTTCGTGTTGTTGATCAAATTAGGAAGCATAATGCTCAAGCTGATTCTACTTGTTATTTATGCTCTAGGCAAGAAGATTCTGACCATATTATGTTTTCATGTGACTTTGGCATTCTCCTGTGAAGTTGTACTCGGTCATGGCTGGGTTAGCTGGGCTCCAACCGGTTTTTGCTCAATTACTGCCGCGTTTTAGTGCATTATCTGACCCATTGAGATGCAAATTCTAGTTTGGGTTTGCTACTGTCAGTTGGGCTCTTTGGACTACTCGTAATAAGTTTACCATCGAGCATGTGTTCCCGTCGAAACCAGCTAATGTTATTTTCCAATCCATTACACTAATGCAGTAGTGGAGGCCCTTGGTTAAGAGCTATGGCATCGACGCCACGGACCTACTCAACTCTCGCTTCAGGGCTACATCGAACTCGCTATCACCAAGGGTGCAGGCTCTAGCTTAGTGGACATCCGATCATCATTTACTAGTTTTCTTTTGGTACCTGGTTGTTGGCCTATGTGTCGTTTTTGAATTGTTCATGTGGGATTTGTTGGTTGTTGGTTGTTCAACAACTTGTGAGACTTCTTTAATGGTTGTAATCGGTGTTGTGAATCTCCTTTGGCTTTATCTATAAAGTCGGGAAATTGCATTTTCTCTAAAAAAAAGGGATAGATGAGAAATGGGAGGAGGCTCTGAGAGAGAACAAAGGAGAGATAGAGGAGAAGACTAGAGAGAGAAAAGGGAAGGAATAAGAGACAATATTAAAGTTTCTTAAGAGAGGGGGGAGAGAGAATGCAGTGAGACAACATAGGTGACAGAGGTACTGCTGCTAATCACAATGGATCACAGTCATGGTTGAGATCTCGAGGGAAGGGAATCTGGTACGAACGAGATAGATAGAAGGTACTATGGAGCTCAACCTTGAAAAAATCACTCTCAAGAACTTTGTGTGCGTGTGTGTGTAGGAAAGCAATATAGGCCCACCTCTATTTCAAAGAAGGCTAAATCACACTGCATACTCATTCGTCCCCGTCGTTGAAGAGGAGCCCCTGCACTCTCGCCTTGGCTCTATAGGTGTCATACCATCGGCGTGTAAAGAATCTCTCCCAGAGCATACGGTGAGGAATGGTGACAAAATATAAAGGAGGAGAAAAACAATGGGTTGTTTTGCAAACACCAAAGCAAAGTCCACATTGTGATCACAACTACCACTGACGGCCTCACAACCATGCATAGACCCATAGATTAGGAGCAAAAGTTCGAAGTTTGACGCCTCCAACAATGTAACGAGGCTGTAGAGCTGCTCCGACAATCCGGATTAATGATTTTCACCCAAAAATTGAGGAAGATGAGCATGTAACCTCAATGAGGCCTCCGGGGAAGACATTGATGTCCAGGAACATCGTTGTTATCGTTACTTACCACTGTCAAGCAAAGCTATCTTCATGGCACCTCGACACCCATCCATCTAAAGGCCTATCGCTACACCCTGAAAAGGAGAGAAGGGAACTGCTGGTCAACATGACACCCAAACCTAGGCATCATAGACGGCCCACAAACAACGACCAATCATCAAGAAGACCACTATATTGCCTTAGCAGCCAACTAGCACTCCACATTGCAAGATTCACCATCAGAACACTACAGTGACCATCATCCAGGGCTGTCACCCGACTTTCAAACCCCACGCCTTCACAACAAAATAAGGAAGCAACTATACGTTCGCAACCATGAGACCCAATGTCGACCAGTAGATCTCCAAGTGCGGACCACAAGTTTGCTACAAAAACCATCTTAGATCTAGACTACCATCCTGGTCCAAAGCACCAAAATTCAACATCGACGCTGGGTGCATAGTTACACACTCTACTAGCTAGCAGCAGAGAGGAGGGAGATGGTGCTCCATCCAAACTTTCAAAGTTAATTGCCACATTATCGTGTCAAATGTAGGTGCACCACTCGCTATTGAAATGAGGTGCACATGAAGAGCGTCTCGATGACACCACCACGAACTTCGTGAGCTCTTTGGCTGCCACACAGCGAGGATCAGAGAGTTGTAGTGAAAAGTGTTTGGTGGGCCCGAATGGTCACCTACCAGCGAGGATGGTGCGATGCGGGAACATTGAACAGTTTACGCATAAGGTATGTGATGCATAATTAATAGTAAATTTGGAAAAGTAGAGCTTTCATATAATTTGGTATGAAAAGGTAAAAGCATTAAGTTGTGACCAAACTCCACTCCCCATGTGGTCCATAATGGCATGTATTTTTTTTCATAGTGTGTTGGCAACTTTGGCGAAGGGGATGTGAGTTTAGACGAGGGGGTTAGGGTAATAGAAAATGTTGTGTCATTTTATTTCCTAGTGCTCTGTTTGGTATCTTGTATCTACAGCGAACTATGTGTGGGAATTTAGAGAGTTTGTGTAAATTGATGAGAGATTAAGTAAGAGACGTTGACACTAGTTTGGCTCTTGGAAATGGTATCTGGTGCAACTCTTTACAAGCCGAATCAGATAGTACAGAGGAGGGAATAGACCCACCTCCTCGTGTTTCCGTTGATCTTGATCACATAATATCACCAATCTTTTGCTGACTTGAAGTAACCCCATTCACCGGTGTTAACATCAATAAGCCCAAACAACACTTTTATCGCATTGTAAATCTGCCTCATGAACCTAAAATTTCTGGGGCCCTTTTGCAAAATTGTAACCTATTAGCTATCCACACCCTTTCTTGCAAGATAAGCCAAGAATGTTTCTTTCTCTTAGACGACAATCTATTTTCCAAAAATCTGGCTTCATTAACTAAACACTTTGGGAATCGAGTCGAGCGGAATATTCCAATGATGTCGATTACTCTACCGAAGCAGTAAGGTTCCAAACAGTTTAATTCTTGTTGTCATCGCTTGAGTGTCTTGCAAATTGACCCAAAGCAGAAAAAATAATCAATGATGTGTTCCACAAAGAGACCAAAATTTATCTTAATGTTGTTGATCCATCAATCGTACTAAAATAATTCTCTCTACATGGTTAGGTTCCTATGCATAGAAAATTTTAAAATGGATAGTGCAATGTCTTTTCTTTTGCGGACCACAAGCCAAGTTGCATTTCAAAAGGCTGCAGTTCGGAGTGAAATTTGTGACGGAAAATCCACTTCCCGGTGACCACATTAAGACATGCAGGACGAGGAACTAAACTCCAAGTATCGTTTGTTAGCAAAGCATTAAATTCATCAAGCATTGCGTCATCTTTGAGAGCAGTTTTGTAAGAGGAGAGGGAAGAGGAGAAATGGCAGGGGTGGCCGCGAGGGAAAATAAACGGCGTGGTTGAGCAAAGCCCCACTTGGCTCGGGTTGTCATTTTATGTGAATTAACAAGTGGAGCAACATGGACTACAGGACAATGTGGAGGACTAGGCATGGCTGGCACGGAGGGCGAGGAAGATTTGGTGGGTCGCTGGGCGGGGTGGGCGGCAGATCCGAGGTGAGCAGGCGCGGGCGATTCGAGGGGAGCAGTCGTGGGCGACCAGAGGGGAGCAGGATCAGGTGGGTCAGGAGAATCTGGCGAGGGTGAACCCTGGGAGGGCATGTGGCATACGCGAGGTGGGTGGGCCGGCCCGGTCGGCTCGGTGGGGAGACAGGCGGATGCGTGGGAAGAGGCAGGCGGCGGAGCAGATTGCGAGGCGGATCGCGTGGGCCGCTGGCTTCTAATGTTGGTGGGTGGGCGTGGATTCCGGAGGGGATCGTGCGTAGGTGAGTGGGAGGGGCGGGATCTGGTGCGGTAGTTGCGCCTGTGACCGGGGGTATGTATTGAAAAATAGTCTCGTCAAAAATAATGTGTCGAGAAACGATAACGCGACGGGAGTGTAGATCGAAGCAGCGGTACCCTTTGTGCTCTAATGGGTAGCCAAGGAAAATACAACGCATAGAGCGAGGGGCTAATTTGTGAGGGCTGGTGGCATAGAGATAGGGGAAACACAAACAACCAAACACACGGAGGTGCTCATAACGAGGATGCACGCTGATGAGGAGGAAAAATGGGGTGTACGGCGTGGTCTTGTTGGAGGGGCGGCGATTGAGCAGGAACTACTAGAAAAACCCCTACTAATGGCGCACCTAATATGGCCATTAATGGCGCATCTGTGGTGCGCCATTAACAGCACGCCATTAGTAATTTTTACTAATGGCGCACCACCTGGTGCGCCATTAGTATCTGGTATACTAATGGCGCACCTCGGGTGCGCCATTAGTATAGGCCAGGTGCGTCATTAGTATGCCTCCCAGGGGCCATGTATACCCAGGTGCTTTGGCATACTAATGGCGCACCACCTCCGGATGCGCCATTAGTAACCGCGGCATACTAATGGCGCACTGCCCAGTGATGCGCCATTAGTATGCACTGTCATACTAATGGCGCACTGTCATGTGATGCGCCATTAGTATGAATATTAGGTTTTTTTTATTTTTTTATTTTCTGTTTTTTGCACAGGTTACAAAATGTATAATTTGACAAAATATAGACAGCACACATCAACAACAGATTCATCAAATACAATAGAAGATTAGTCTTTGAATACAATTCATCATATTAGTCTCCGAATACAATTCATCATATTAGTCTCCAAATTGAAAAGACCGAACAAAGATAGAACATTATATTACAAGTCTCGAGACCGCGAGTAGCGAGTCTGTCTTCACATTACAAGTCGATATCGATCATCTAAACTACCATCACATAGAAGAGAGCTGCGGTCATCACGATGAGCATCATCACGATGAAACTCGTCTTCATCCGGTTCCTCCAACGCTCCCTCCCCTCTCCCGCTAGATAGCGGGCGTATCTAGATTCGGCCTCGGCCCTAGTGGTGTACCCTTTGTAACTGTTACCGCTGAATCGGTGAACCTGTCTCCGACACTCCTCCCAGTCATCGTAGACTCCGGCAACCTTACCCTTGTACACGACATACGTCGGCATCGCTATGCACTAGCCAAACGAAACGTTAGTACCAATTCACAGACAATACATAAGCAATATATAAGTATGCAACAGAACGATCGGAAGATAAAAGCAAGACATTAATAGCATCGATTACATCTAAGTTGAACGACTCTCGAAACCAAAGAGACATACTACAAGTTCATTAAAGTTTAATTACAACATGAGCCAATCGATGTTTCAGAACTGGACAACTCGACTCAAGGGACCGGAGCGTGGATGAAGCCGCCGTCTATCGTGGGAGTCATGAAAGAACGGGCATTGTCATCCTGCATTTGTAGCATTGTGTCGATGTCACTGTTGGACGGTTGATTTCTGAGGTAGAACTGCCCCGAGGTACGAAGGACATCTTGATGGATGATTTCCGCAAACTCCGACTGGATGCGAAAGAATTATTGTTGGAGGTCCGCGTCCTGGATTGCCGACACGCTCGCGGCCCAATCTTTGAGTTTACTCGGTAGCAGAAGTTGATGATGGTCCCGTACGATCGCCCGCATGTGATGGATGGCGTAGTAGGCACCCTTCTGACCGCCAGGCGGCTGCTTGACGCAGCAGAACATCGTATTGTGGGAGAACACGTGCTTGCCGTACTTACGAATAGGCCTGATGAAGGTGCCTCCAGATTGGGCGTAGCCGGGGAGAACATCATCAAGAACCTTCTTGACATTTGTGTAGTCTACGTTCGACTGACGGTCCGGGTTGAAATACGTGGCCATGGAATATTTGGGGCTTAGGAGGATGAGCGTGCAACGTGTGTCACTGCAGAAAACATGGAATGTTAAAAGAAAAACGATCGAAATGTAAGAATTCATATGTTACAGACCGGTTGAGGGGAGGACTTACTCGGGAAAGTAAGGCACGAGGAAGTTATCCTTATCTTGGTTTGCCAGAATGACGCCTTCGAGGTAAGAACTCGCGACTTGCCGGTCCCCAGCGCTGCCCAAGATCTTGGCACGCATGTAGAAGGGGTCGACTATCACGATGTCCGGGGTCTTGTCGCGAATGATCCGCATCTCCATACTCAGCGAAAATAGCCGAACGAAGGTGTAGTGCAGCGGATGAAGGTTCAACATAGCGTGGATGTCATCAAAACGCAGGACGATCGTACGCCCGATGGAGTTATCCACAAAGCCCTTGCCCTCTGGCACCTTGGCCGCGAAAACCGGGTATGCCACATCCTTCTCTCTGAGACGCCGCTTCTCCAAAGCAAGAACACTGTCATGCAGACTCCGCATAGCACTGGTTGCAGCATTGAGCATCTTTGTCGGTAGCATCGCCCTACCCGCCACATGCACCCTCCTCGAGATATCCTGCGGTGAAGGTGGCCCGTCCTGAGCACGGATCGTACTCGGTGCTGGCTGGCTCGCACCCTTCTTAGTCTTTCTTTTGCGTGCCTTCTTCTTCTCCTGTAATGGGACTGAGTTCTGCTCACAGACCGCCTTCTTGAGTGTGTTGGGGCTGATAATATTTCGCACCTCGCCTATCTGAGGCTCGGTGAAGTCGGCAGCTGGAGGCGTCTCCTGAGAGCTGAACGCCAGACGGCGCCTGTTGCAACTTGGCTTCTCCGCGGTACGAGCTAGATCGCACACGTCTTTTGTTGGGTTTGGTTCTTGAGAAGGAGGCCCCATGAAGTCGCCATCGTACCCATGCTCGGCAAAGTACTGATCGACATTGCCAAATGTATCATCGTCGTCGTCGTCGTCGTCGTTTTGATCCTCTGCCATATGCATGTTTGGATCTAGTGGCATAGGGATGTCCGGCACCGTTACGGCGGTCTTGCCATGGGGCCGACTTGGCGCCGGCACGACTGGCGGTGTTGTCTTTGGGGTGGTGTCCCCCGCCCCCAAATGAATCTGGCTCTTCGGCCGAAGCAGGGGCTAGCTCAGGCAGGCGCTGAGGGTCATCACGTCTTCATCGTCGGCCCCGACGGGTCGAATCGGAGGTAACAAGTCGTCGCAGCCTGGCAGCACCCGAACCAGTTGAACCCTAAACAAGTTGGGTGGCATCTGGGTACCGTGGAACAAGGGGTTGCCCGGGGCGACATCGACCAACTCGTTGTTCACAAAGTGGAGGAGAGTGCACGGAACGTCGGCGGCGCCCTGCAAAAACATGTAGGGCGTCAGGGATGCCCAGTCAAAGGCAAGGAGATGAAGTCCTCGGCCGAGAGAGGCTTAATTAGTTACCGTGATGATGGCGTCGAGCTCGGCTAATGTCGAGGCACCGCCAACGGCGGGCGTGCAGTTGACGGAGGGGCCGCTTGCTGAAGAGGTGCCGGCCGGCGTACACCCGGGTGCCTTAAGCTCCCGTGCCGGCGTCGGAGACACCAATGCCGCCTCCGCCAGAGGCACCAATGGCCCCGCCATCGCATTATGCGAGTTGCTGGCCGTGAAGCTAGGAATCGGGGGCGGCCCCTGTTGGCCGCCCGCAATCCACGCACTCAACCCCGAGATCAAGGTAGGCACAAGGGCGGTGATCGTCGCTCCGAGTCGTTGTTCCACTCGCTCTTGGACAATCTCCGGAATCCGCGCCACCTGTGCCTTGAGTTCTTGAACCTCTCACGCCTGGCTTTTCGAGCTGGTCTTTTTCTCCTTCCGCACACCAGCGGTATAGTATGACCCCCATTTTGTCGACAAGCCTTTGCCGGCCACACGACCAGCTGACGTCGGCTTACTGAGCTTATCCTTGTTCTTCATTACATTCAACCCCCTATTTAGAGTGGTGTCCCAAGGGTTGCTCTTAGTCGACTCCGCGCTACTGCTTTCAGTCGCCTGCGGAAGGAATGTGAACCATTTAGAAATTTGGCTTCATTAATTAGAATGCAACCATATGGAGCTAATTACGCGGGGGTGTATTCCTTACTAGAACAAGCTCAAGCGCCCTGGTCTTCGGATCCGTGGTAAGCTCCTTTGTTATCGGGTCCTCCTTGTACCGGGCCCTGACATAGTTTCTAGTCTGCTTGTTACCGCTGTATTTCTCGAAGCGGGGCGGTAGGCCTTGCTCGGCACGGTCCGCGTCCTCCTTGTCCCATATAGGCTCCGCCACTCTGTAACCGCCGGGACCGAGTGTGTGTTCCCCTATCTTCAGCTCCCGCATTTGTTTCCCCCACTCACTTGATTGGGAGCTTGCGGTGCTCGAGCAATTGATCTTGAAGTCGTTGTAGTCATCTTCGGTGATCGAAGGATTTTTCTCCTTGATCTTCTGATAACTCTCACCTTTCTCGATCATTCTCTTCACATTGTTTTTCCAAGTAGACAGGGCCTTGCTCATCTTCGTGAGGGCAGCATTGTTCACTTTATTCCCTTTGAGGCTTGTGTTTTCAAATTCAGCGGGGAACTTGTATCGTTCGTGCAGCTTCGTGAAGAGGAGGTTGCGCAAATTCCCTCGGTCAGGATGCCTCAGGTTCTCGGTGTTGATCGAGACGGTGCTCCGGACAATGCACCCGAGCTGAAGCGAGTACCCCTTGACTATTCGTTCGGGCGCCGTTGGATTCCCGTTGGAGTCCACTTCAGTAACTTTCTCCTTGAGGGTGCGGAGCACGATCGGGCGCCGGTCCTTCCGTTGCCTCTTCGGTTGGCTGCCATCTGTGCGTGCGCCGCCATCATCAGTGGTGGCATCCTCGGCGGCACCATCAGTGGTGGCATCAGTGTGGTCATCCTCGGCGGCACCATCTGTGGTCTCAGGATCGGTGGGGAAGGCGGCGGCCTCATACAAGTGAGGTTGTTCCTCCAGCTCCTGGGACAGCTCCCAGAATGCCTTACCGCCCGAACCCCCGGCCTCATCGTTGTGGGCCATGTTTCTCTCTAAATAGAAACAAAGTTTGGTCAAAAAGTTGGTTATTGTCAAGGAACAAGATCTCTAAGTTGACCAAATAACCTAATTCTCAGGGTAACCTAGTTCTTGAGGGGTGTGTCTAGAAAGTTGGTTGCTGCAAAGATACAACGTTGTGAGTTTGGTCAAATTGCCTATGATGTTTGTGATATTGCCTTGGATCTTGAAGGCACTGTTGCATGATGCAGTGGTACAGCCAGCATGGGACCTCATCTTTGCAGGCTAATTTTCTAGATTGTAACACTGGGATTTGTGCACAAGCTAAGCTAGCTAAGACAGTAGCTTCCTTGCAACCCACAAAAGACAAAGGAAAAGGGGTGAAAAGGGGGAGATGGTTAGCTTTGATGACCAGGCAACATCTTCCTAACCCCCTTCTTCTTGTCTCCTCTCACTATCTCTCTCACACACATGGCAAGCAAGGGTGTCTGAGTGTGTGAAAAAAATACTAAACTAATCCAACCACTAAAGCAAATTAATTTTTATTTCGGTTGAGAATCGGGCACCTTCTAGGTCCAGAAAATTGGGCATGACCTTTGCTAATTTTCTTGACCTTGGAGTGCCCCATTTCTCAACCGAAACGGAAATTAATCAACGTTTCAGGAGAAAGGGGTCATTTTAGAAGATCACAAGTAGCAGCAGCATCACTTGACAAAATCACAACTAGCAGCAGCAACTCGCAGATAGCAGCAGCAGCATCACTTGACAAGTAGTACAGCAGCAGCAGCAGCATGCATGCACTTGGTGCACAGAGTCCCATTTTCAATTTAGTTTCAGTAAAAATGCCACTAGCAAATACAGAGCAAAAATCCACTAGAAGTACACTGTAAACCCACTAACATTTACAGTGTAAATTCCACTAACAATTACAGAATGACAAAACAATATATTTATACTACAACATATATAAAGAAATCTCCGAGTATGGAGATCTTGTAATCAGAAGTAAACACAAGCAAGCTTCAATCCAGATAAAGGCAGTGGAGGCAAAGGCACTAAATCAAAATAGACACCTTAATTGTTTGTGTCCTACATATGTACACCGAAACAAGAATATTACTTTATACTGCAGCCATCACTGCAGCCTGAGCCTCACCCGTTAACTGTTGATTCCTCAAAAAACCAACCTCTTATCTATACTTACTAGTACTTTATACTGCCAAGCAAAACCCAAACCCAATGGACAAGTAGCAGCAGGACAATGATAAAGTTATCTTGTCCTGGCCATGGGGAAGCACCAAAACCCAATGGAGCCATTTTTTTTGTTTTATGAGTTATATAAAAAATTAAATAGTTCATTGTGTTCATTTTTCTCCTTCACTTTCCTTCTGGTGGAAGCAAGGCATCACTGGTTCATTGTGCATGTATGCATCACTGGTGGAAGCAACCTACACAAAACATATATCACCAACAGGACGGAAAGCGTCTTATCAGACCACATATCATCTCATCTGATTGCAATCTACCTTCCAGTCTTTTGTATCCCCTCACCTTTTCCAGGAGAGACACAACTAATTCTCCAGTGAAAAACAATCAAAGGCAGACACAAATAATAACGCATTCTTCATACTAAAAACCTGTGAACCAAGAGCAACGATACAGTAAACTAAGCTAACATCACACCCGCTGGAAAATTAAAAATGCACAGCCCATCGTGTTGGCCAGAGTTAATCATATAACAATATGCTTCTCTAAATTATAGGAATCTGAGCAAAGCCACGGCAAGTTAAAAAAAAATTATGCTACAAGACAGATCAGACAACCGCAGTACAAATCATCTACACCCTGATATCCCCATCCTTCCAGGAGACTAACTAATCTCCAGTGTAAAACAAGACAGCCATACAATGTTCATACTAAAACCTTTGGTTACATGAAAAAGTGTTCCAGTGAACCAAGAGGAACAACTATGATGTGAGTGAATTAATCTAGGATGACACCACTGGAGAACTAAAAATACATAGCCCATCGTGTCGGCTAAAGTCAACCGTGGGATAATAAGTTGCGCTAAAATTCATGCTACAAGACAGATCAGACAACCTACTGAAACAATATCAACAACAGGAAGCAAAGCATCCAGATTATCATGCTCATATGGAGATGTGCATCAAATGTCAACCGAGGCAACCTACTGAAACAATATCAACAACAGGAAACAACAGGAAGCAAAGTCAACCGAGGCAATGAATGAAATGTGCATCAAACTGGTCCTGGCGGAAGCTGAGTGCAAATTATTATGCTCATATGGAGATGGGATGGGAGGAGGGAAGGGGATAGGGGTCGGGGCGGTAGCTTACCTTGGAGGAGCGGGCCGGGGTGGAGGAGGCGGCGTCCGGTGGTGTGGACGGGGCGGCGTCCAGGCGGCAGGACGGTGGTGTGGACGGGGCGGCGTCCGG
>NC_041380.1:57315158-57315799 GCF_002162155.2 Triticum dicoccoides | reverse complement strand
GGCGGGGCAGCGTCGAGGCGGCGGGGCAGCGGCGTCGGGAGAGGAGAGGGGAAGGGGATCTAGGGCGAGGGAGGGAGAGGGCGAGGGCGAGGGCGAGCAGTGGGTCAGGGCAGCGGCGGCGGCGGCGGTGGATCGGGAGGGAGAGGGAACTGGCGAGGGGGAGAGGGAAGGGGGGATCGGGCGAAGGGGGAGAGGGAAGGGGGGATCCGGCACCTCACCGTGGGCACAATACTAATGGCGCACCTCACCGTGGTGCGCCATTAGTGTATCCATACTAATGGCGCACCTCACCGTGGTGCGCCATTAGTATTTTTTTTATTTCAACTCAAGCCAACAGGTTATGTACCACCAGAACTGATCCACATCAAGTCCCCTCTACTAGCTCGACTGGTCAGCAGCTAGTTCTCACACCAGGAGGTCCTGGGTTCGACTCCCAGGCTCCACAAAATTTTTTTTGCATTTAAAAAGCTGTTTGATACTTATTTGTGTTTAAATATGTTCGAACTTGTTTAAATAATAACAGTAATATTTTTTTATAAGACAGTAGCATTTAAAAAGCTGTTTGATACTTATTTTTTTTATAAGACGGTGCGCGGGGTGCGGGGGGTCGGCGGCGGCGGTTGAGTAGGGGAATCGAGGGT
>NC_041380.1:57293819-57315064 GCF_002162155.2 Triticum dicoccoides | reverse complement strand
TTGTTTAAATAATAACAGTAATATTTTTTTTGTAAGACAGTAGCATTTAAAAAGCTGTTTGATACTTATTTTTTTATAAGACGGTGCGCGGGGTGCGGGGGGTCGGCGGCGGCGGTTGAGTAGGGGAATCGAGGGTGCGGGGGGTCGGCGGCGGCGGCCGGTGGACTGGGGGGGTGCTCGGCGGCGAGGGGGACCGGATCTGGAGGGGGATCGAGATCGAGTGTCCATGAAATTTAAAAATATTCATGATAGTTCAAAAAGTACCCATGAAATACAATCGAGAAATGAAGTCTACGATTTAAATACAATCGATCTTAGCTAGCTATCTGTTCACAATCTTCTTGCCCTTCTTTTTCGCAAATGGAGTTCTTCTGTGGAACGGACGTCCTTTAGGTAGGGTGGTCTTGCTTCTTCTTGTGGTGTATGCTGCTACTTCATCATCGTCGTCATGTTCGATGCTCGGGTCGCCGTACTTGTCGAAGTCTTGCTCATTGGCTACTCCATCCATTCCGATGATCTTCCTTTTGCCTCTCCTCACGACAACACGACTGGGCTTTGGAGGGTCGGTAATGAAGAAGCATTGGTCCACTTGGGAAGCCAGTACCCATGGCTCATTTTTCGCGGTGACGTTTGCGCCCGCGGTCTTGGATTTGGCTTCGGGTATAACCATGGTGGTGAAATACCGGTCTTCTTTTATGACGTTCTTGGCCCATCTGACACGGAACATCGGGACCTTCTCTCCAGCGTAGCTCAGCTCCCAGATCTCCTCGATCCTTCCGTAGTATCTGTCCTTGTCGTTACCGGTGTAGGATTCCATCGTTACCCCGGAGTTCTGATAACCATCGCTCTTCATGTCCTTGGCCTCGGTATAGAATGTGTAGCCGTTGATATCGTATGCCTCATAGGTCATCAGGTTGTGCTCGGCGCCCTGTGACAAGGCGAATATGAGTTGTTCTTCCGCGGAAGAATCCTCATGTAAAGGGTACGACAGAAGCTTCTGCTTGAACCAACGCGTGAAACATGAGTTGTGCTCTTTGAGTATATCTCCATCCGTCCTCTGTTGGCCTCGGTCATTGTACGTCTTCTTAATAAAGGTTTTGTGCTCTACCACCCAAGGATCGACCACGTCTATGTGTTGTAGCGCGACTAGGTTTGCTCTTTCAAAGTCGGCGAGTCGACCCTCGAAGTCAACATGCATTTCGCGGCGACCCTCACGGTGACCCTATCCAGCGAGCCTGCCGAGGTGCCTGTTGATGGGCAGACCAACGGGGTTCTCGATGCCTAGATAATTCGTGCAGTAGGAGATGCACTCTTCGGTCAGAAAGCCCCTGGCTATGCTTCCCTCTGGACGTGACATGTTGCGAACGTATCCTTTGATGACACCATTCATCCTTTCGAACGGCATCATGCTGTGCAGGAACGTCGGCCCAAGTTGGATGATATCCTCCACTATATGGACCAGCAGATGCACCATAACGTCGAAGAATGCGGGCGGGAAGTACATCTCAAGCTCGCATAGTATCACCACGATCTCTTCCTGTAGCCTTCTGAGTTGCCTCACGCCAATCGACTTCCGAGAGATGACGTCGAAGAAGTTGTATAGGCCAAATAGCGTTTCACGGACGTGCGCGTCCATGATCCCACGGATTGCAACTGGAAGTATCTGCGTCATCAGCACGTGACAGTCGTGAGACTTCATCCCGCTGAACTTCTGTTTCGCTGGGTCTAGGTATCTGCTTATCTTCCCCGCGTAACCGTAAGGAAGTTTTACTCCTAGGAGGCAGGTGAAAAACTGCTCGATCTCCTCCTGACTTAGAGTGAAGCACGCGGGAGGGTAGTCATTTCCGGTCTTCTTGGCCTTTTTGCCTTTGCGACGACTTTCTGTGTCCTGCTTCGCCTCATCATCATCATCATCATCATCATCATATATAGCGTGAAGCTCCTGCCTGATGCCCATTGATTTCAAGTCTGCCCTTGCTTTCGGCCCATCTTTGGTCCTCTCTGGCATGTTGAGCAGGGTACCAAGAAGACTCTCGTACACGTTGTTCGTGATATGCATGACATCAAGGCTGTGAGGCACACGGTGGATCTTCCAGTACGGCAAGTCCCAGAAAACAGACCTCGTTTTCCATACCTTCAGCAGCGGCTCTGGCGCCTTTTGCTTCTTTCCCGGCAGTGGGAAGTCTTTCCAATTTTTCAACAGCTTGTCTATTTCCTCAACGCTCCTCGTACACGGGCGTTTTCAGGGTTCGGTTTCACCATCGAACAGATCCTTTCGTTTCCTCCACGGGTCATCGTCGCGAAGCCACCTTCGATGTCCCATGAACACGGTTTTCGAAGACCCGGGATCTCTATCTAGCTGGCGATACGTTGTGTCATCCATGCACCTTACGCATCCAGAAAATCCGTGGACTACCTGCCCCGCAAGATATCCGTAACCGAGATAGTCGTGCACCGTCGTGAGCAGTGCGGCTCTCATAGGGAAATACTCTTTCTCTACGGCGTCCCACGTATTGGCTGGCGTTTTCCACAGCGTGTCAATCTCCTCTTTCAGCAGCCCCAGATACAGATTGATGTCGTTCCCTGGTTGTTTCGGCCCTTCAATTAGCGTACTCATGTGAATGTACTTCCTCTTCATGCACAACCAGGGGGGAAGGTTGTATATCCACACGAACACAGGCCAGGTGCTATGTGTGCTTCTCTGGCTGCCAAACGGATTGACTCCATCGGTGCTCGCGCCCAGCATGATGTTCCTTGGATCGTTCCCAAATTCTGGGTATTCGAAGTTCAACGCTTGCCACTGGCTCGCATCCTTAGGGTGACTCAGCATCTTGTCTTTTTTATCTATCTCCGGATCATTTGCGTCATCTTCTCGCTTCTTCTCCTCCCTATCCGCGTGCCAACGCAGGAGCTTTGCTACCTTAGGGTCCGCGAAATACCGCTGCAGACGAGGAGTGATCGGAAAGTACCACACCACTTTTCGAGGAGCTTTCTTCCTCTTCTTGTATCGAGTGACACCGCACACCGGACATATGGTAGACTCCGCGTGCTCGTCCCGATAAATGATGCAATTGTTCATGCACACATGGTATTTCACGTGCGGTAAATCCAAAGGACACACGATTTTCTTCGCCTCCTCCAAACTGGTCGGGCACTTGTTCCCCTTGGGAAGACGTTCGTGCCAGAATGACATGTTCTCGTCGAAGCATGCGTCGGTCATTTTGTGTTTTACCTTCATCTCCAGAGCCATGAGCGTTACTTTCAGGCGGGTATCCTCGGGCCTGCATCCTTCATACAATGGAGTAACCGCGTCTAACTCAAGTTGATCCATCTTGGCTTTCTCTCGGGCGGCAGCTCTTGCGTTATCCGTCTGCTTGAGAAGCAGCTCTTGAATATGAGGGTCCTGCACCCAGCCCATCGATGGTCCAGCGTCGTCTGCTCCGCCGGCATCATCATCATGTCCTGCATCTTCTACATGATGACTGTGTACAGCATCACCGTCGTGATCATCTCCTGGGGATTCTTCGTCTTCTCGCCCCCCCGAGCCGCGGTGGTTGTCTTGTTGCCCTTCCTCATTTCTTGCTCGGCCCCCATGGACGACTTCGTAGTCATCTTCATCACCTTGCCACCGATAGCCATCCATGAAACCACGCAAGAGCAGGTGGTCCCGCACCTGCCCGGAATCCGGGTCCGCAATAAGGCTATTCAGCTTGCATCTTCGACACGGACATCTTATCTCCGTCTCGTTCTTTTGAAGCATCTCGGCCTTCGCGGACCTCAAAAACCTATTCACGATGCCTTCGGTCATCGTGCGGACCATGGTCGCCTGCGGGGTAGAGCAAAACGATATTTTAGAACCAAGAAAAAAATTTGGCATGACTTTCCCTAAAAATAGGACCAAAAAGAATGCTTAATGCCAAAATTCTCGCCGAAACGGAAATGAATCAACATTCCGGCAAAATATTGGCAACTATCGCATTTCAAATACCGGTACACCTCCAAACACAAACACATATGCAACACCACAAACATATGCAACACCACAAACATACATAGATCTAGCTAGGCCATAAAAAGTGCATGTGCACATTGTTGTAGGGAGAACAACATAAATATAGCTTCCCCCCTTACTTACCTAGCAAAACAAGGTAACTTAACCACTTAATTTGAATGAATCTATGGTGGAAATGAGGTGAAAAAGAGGAGGCACCCGAGACAAGGAGGAGGCGGTGGAGAGAATGAAGTGGGGAGAAAGTGAGTGTGGGAGGAGAGGCTGTCCAAAATATCTTGTTGCTGCCCACTTACTAATGGCGCACCAGCAACAAATGCGCCATTAGTAATCCAGGTTACTAATGGCGCACCCCCTGGTGGTGCGCCATTAGTACTTTTGCAAAAAAAGGAATAAAAACAATAATAAAAAAATAACATTAGTGGCGCACCTTCTGGCTGGTGCGCCATTACTAGTTACAACTAGTAATGGCGCACCACCAGTTGATGCGCCATTAGTATGTTTGGACAGGCGCACTAGTTCAAAAAAAATTGGTACTAATGGCGCACCGTCGGCAGGGTGCGCCATTAGTAGTTTCAACACTAATGGCGCATCAGAAGGTGGTGCACCATTAGTATATACTAATGGCGCACCACAAGTCTGGTGCGCCATTAGTGTCATTTCCATCTATAGCCCTTTTCCTAGTAGTGAGGTGTGTGGCAGTGTGTAGGACCTCGACCCAAAAGGGAGGTGGTAAGTTTGCGTGAATGAGAAGGGTGCGTATGACGTCGTTGGTGGTGGGAAGCATGCGCTCAGCCTTGCTGTTTTGCGAAGAAGTGTGAGGGCAAGAGAGACGATATACGATACCGTTGGTAGAGAAGAAGTCGCGGAGAGAAGTGTTGATAAACTCCCCGCCATTGTCACACTGCATACATTTGATGAGAGTATGAAATTGGGTGAGGATATAGGTGAAGTAGCGTTGTAAGGTAGAAGAGGTGTCGGACTTGTGGCGCATGGGGAAGGACCAAGAGTAATGGGAGTAATCATCGAGAATTATGAGATTTGTATTGATAACCAGAGAAACTTACAACCGGGGAGGTCCACAAATCACAATGAATAAGTTGAAAAGGTGCACTAGTACAATTGTGGGAAGATGAAAAAGATAAACAGGGCTGCCATCCTAATTGACATGCCATACAAGGAGAGTGGGCAGTGTTATTACAATCTGGAAAAAAATCCTTGGAGATAGAGGCAAGTGAAGGTTTTCCCGGATGGTTGAGGTGCTGGTGCCACAAGTCACCTGGAGTGGTGAAGAAAGCAGCGCCATCGACAGACTTATTGCCATAGAACGGGTAGAGAGGACCAGCGCTACTGGACTTCAGAAGAGCATTCCGGGTTGGAAGTGCCTTCACAGAGAAAACAGAAGGATTAAATTCAACAGAAACATTATTGTCAGTAGATAACTTTCGAACAAAGATAAGATCTTTGACAATATGAGGGCAGACAAGAACATCGGCGAGGGAAAGGTTAGAAGGAGGAAGGGTGGTAGAACCCATGCCAATGATAGGGAGACGATCACCATTACTGACGGTAATGCTAGATGAATTATGCTTTGGAAAAGAACGAAACGTAGAGAGGTTACCAGGGTTGCCGGTGACGTGTGTGGCCGCGCCGGAGTCGAGGATCCCGTCAGCTCTGCGGTGAGGAAGAATCTGCTGGCTGTAGGCGTGCTGGAACAGGGCGACGTGATCCCAGGAAGGCGGGCCGGTCTGGAACGGTGGTGTAGACAGAGGCGGCGGCGACGGCCCGGACAGCATTAGTGGATACGCTTGAGAGTGAATGCCGGGACAAGGGCCGAACACACCGGCAGCGTTGGGAGGAACCCACCCGGAGCGAGGGGCGGGGAGGGCCATGCCGTACGGAGCGAAGTACCCGGTCCAAGGGGATGGCTGAGGCGGAGCAGACCCGCTACCACCCGAGTCGGATCGGCCGCGCCCACGGCCGCCAGTGCGGTCGCGTCCATGCCCGCGGTCATCGCCGCCACGGTTGCCACTAGAGCCACGGCCCAACGGGGGGCGCGAGCGTTGCGGTCGGCGCGATCGCCGCGGTCACCATGGTCGTTGTTGGAGTTGAGGCCGCCGGAGATGGTGAGAGCAGCAGATCCGGCCTCCGCCGCCCGGAGGATGATGTTATACTCGGCAAGATACATGCGGGAGCGAGCGACGTGGAACTGCGGCAGAGGCACCGTATCGCCCAGGATGGTGCGGACGGTGTCGAAGCGCGCATCCAAGCCATGGAGGAGCTGCATGGTGAGGTCGTGATCCTTGACCGCGTAATCGGTATCTGCGAGGCCGTCCGCGAGGGCCTTGAGATGGCACGCATAGTCAGAGACGGAGAGGTCTCCTTGTTTCAGGTTCCGGAACTGGCGCGTCAGGTTGAGGTACTGGGCGCCTTCGTTCGCCAGGAAGTAGTCTCGGATACGGCGCCACGCGGTGAACGCGTTAACGGCGCCGCCCATGACGAGCTCGAGAATGGAGTCGGCCAGGGTGAAGTAGAGCCAAAGGGTGAGGCGATGATCGACCGCGAGCCAGGCCGCACCAGGGTTGGGAGGAGGTGGGCGATCCACGTGATCTTGCACGAGATACTGCATGAGAATGCAGTAGAAGAAAGTTCGCCACTTGATGTAGTTGTTCTCTGCCGGATCTAGTTTGAATTTTATGTGGTTGGAGATATGATCATTGTGGAAGGAGATGAGGAGGGAGTCGGCCGGTAGTACGACAGGGGGAGCGGGTGCAGACAGGAGGACTGGAGCGAGGTCGGATGAGAGGGCAGCGGTGGTGCTCTGGGAAAGGGAAGGAGAGGTCCCGGGGGATGACGAGGGGATGGCCGGAGATGAGGGCTCGCCGAAGATGTCCTCGAAGGCCATGGCGACTGATACCAAACTAAAGGGAGAGAGTGCTCACAGTTCTGTCGTATTGATTATGGCATGAGTTACAGAGGTACAAATAGCCGTGGTCACCCAACGTCTCCCATGATACACGGCACGCAGGGCCAACGTGGAGAGTGGTTGTGATCCTCAAAGCTAGGAAGTAGTGACAACAATATACAGAAGACTACCTACATGCAATGACCGGGTTTAACACAATAGTCACCGTGGTGACATCATAGAAGAGGTCCATATCAATGGCGTCACAAGGGGGTCCCAACCGTATGCCCTATCCGGGTCTTCCATGATAGCCATGACCAACATCATAGTTTGTGAATTAAGGACTGATAACCAATGTGTTTTTTTTTTGCCATGCCATGCAAGTTAATTAATACGCTTGCACGTGATCTTGCATACGATACTGCATGAGAACGCAGTAGAAGAAAGTTTGCCACTTGATGTAGTTGTTCTCGGCCGGATCTAGTTTGAATTTTATGTGGTTGGAGATATGATCATTGTGGAAGGAGATGATGAGGGAGTCGGCCGGTGGTACGACAGGGGGAGCGGGTGCAGACAGGAGGACTGGGGCGAGGTCGGAGGAGAGGGCAGCGGTGGTGCTCTGGGAAAGGGAAGGAGAGGTCCCGTGGGAGGACAAGGGGATGGCCGGAGATGGCCGGAGATGGGGGCTCGCCGAAGATGTCCTCGAAGGCCATGGCGACTGATACCAAACTAAAGGTAGAGAGTGCTCACAGTTCTGTCGTATTGATTATGGCAAGAGTTACAGAGGTATAAATAGCCGCGGTCACCCAACGTCTCCCATGATACACGGCACGCAGGGCCAACGTGGAGAGTGGTTGTGATCCTCAAAGCAAGGAAGTAGTTACAACAATATACAGAAGACTACGTACATGCAATGACCGGGTTTAACACAATAGTCATCGCGGTGACATCAGAGAAGAGGTCCATATCAATGGCGTCACAAGGGGGTCCCAACCGTATGCCCTATCCAGGTCTTCCATGAAAGCCATGACCAACATCATAGTTTGTGAATTAAGGACTGATAACCAATGTGTTTTTCTTTGCCATGCCATGCAAGTTAATTAATACGCTTGCACGTGATCTTGTACACACTTTTCAAATGATTCGCTGACAAAGGAAGACCTAAGTGTGGCAGTTGGAATTGAGTGCAAACATCCGAACAATTAAGAAGGATGCTGTTGAGATCGATGGACGAACAAGGGTAGTAGGCACTAAGAGTTTTTGCAGCACACTGGAAACATGACTGATAACCTCATCGAAGATTGCAAAATGCTCAACAGGTTGCTGCTATCTTCTTTGCTAGGCGCCAGAAAAACCGTTGTGATGTCCTCATAAAGGGAGGTGTGAAGAAATACACTCCAACTTCTCAATCTGTGAAGGCGAACCATAGATGTCGCAAAATCTGAAATCTACTAGTTAAAGTGATAAATTTGATAATACATATAATTGACATAAAAGACATGAAAGGATATAATAAGGAACACAAAATGAATTTCTGGAGAAAATTCAGTAGATTTAATTCATTTCATTAGTTTTGCCTATATATGCAGTTTCTAATTTTGCTTCAAAAATTTCTTCCATGTCACAGGCACTATGGAGATATTGAAGAAATAAGTGTAGAGGAGCCAATCGAAAGTAGGCCACCACTGTACGCGCACGTTACATTTTACTCACAGATGACACTCTTCTGTGTTCTAGACGGGAATATGAGAGTCAAGTTCATGACCAGGGGAAAACATCTATGGGCTCGACAGTTTGTGCCAATGAAGAAGAAGAAAACTGATGTCTGATGACCTAAGCCTGATTTCATATCCATTCAAGAACATTTTATGCCAGGCAGTCTGGAAGCATACTTGAATAGAATCTGCACTTGTAAGATTAATAGATTATTCTTGTGCAAATCTAATTCTTGTGCCTTCTGCTCCTTATTACACATTTGTATCACAGATTTATGGACATAGTTCTGATCTTCAGACGCATGACACCGCGAGGACTCAAATTTGTACTTGTTAAGTATTATAAATCCATATTGTTGGTACGAACACAATGATGTTAATCTTTAAATTCGTTCCTGGAACTGGAATGCTAATTATTATTTTGCGGGAATCCTGGAATGCTATTGTACTCTATGGTAGTCATTGTGCGACCCTAGTCAAATGTTAAGCTCCGGTTTTGTATTTTCTTTGGAAAGGATGGTACTACCTCTCGAGTCTTTTATTTTCTTTTTTAAGCTGAGCTGAGCTCCTTACCCACATGGGCCGCTGCCCTTCACCCAGTAACAACCACTGCACGAGCACGACCACGACCGTCATTGATCGCTTCCGTGGCGACGGCGACGTATGCCCCTTCAGAGTCTCCGAGTGCGTGTTAGCCTGCTATAAGCTCATCGTCACGCAGCGTAGGATGCTATATTTTTCTGTTATAACTAGTGGATGGGGCGCGCCCGTGGCGCGCCTCCTGAACAGTGCATGCGCGGTGTCAGGTTGGAAGCGCCCATTCTGCTGTCTTTTTCTTTATTTGCTGCACAGATGCATGCATAACTGACAACCTTGTTAATCAATGACAATAACCAAATCGTTAGAGCTAAAAGTAGATTAAATTTGGTTTAGTAGCAATCAACTGTATAGCTGGTTCAAAAGGAAGGGGACGCCAGTTTTGATCATAGCATACACTTTGTAGATACTGTCCAAAACCGGCATAAGAAGCACACTACATCGACGTATGTACGACTCTGACGGCCTTAAGAATCACACTACATTGAGTATATATAGGTGGCAATGACGGTCAGCAACGATCTGTCTACAGGGCGGTGAATGATGAATTCTCAAAATAAAGGACATTGGAGTTGACCCGACGATGCACTCCACGACGAGCTTGTTAAGGAAGAGGTCGTCAGTAAGGCGGTGCTCCCTGAGGCCTTGAAAGTGTAGCGAACAGCAGAGCAGCAGTGAGCAGGCCTCCATCTCATCGCCCTGGCAAGATCGGGTGGCAAGTTCTCAAGCTTCCTCCTGGCCTGCAAAAATATGTTCCTCGCCAAGAAAGAGTTGATAACATTGTCCTGTTATCAATTCAAACGATGGCTAACCTAAAAATAATAAGAACGATGCAATCCAAATAGCAAGAAGCATGCGCAATAGAACCAGCCCAAGTGTGGCAACAACGTGATGGCAATAATAGTAAGTGGAGTGGAGTGTTGTGTCTCCTCCTCCCATCATATTCTCTCAACACGTCACATAGCACGCCTGAATACACATCAATTTTTGGAACATAGGAAACCTGCAATGCAAAGAACAGAAGTTGTTCGCTTCTTCAGCTACCTACGAATCAAACTTTGTTCCTAGTTTTGGTTGTATGAATTCACACAGTTGGGTCAACATGGCGAACCACTAGTTTTGTATGCTACAAAATACTGTACCTTGAAGCACAATCAACATGAATGAGATACCTCCTAGTAACTCATAGATGGATTATTACTATGTGACAACAATATCTTCCTTACATTCACACTCGATCCAAACTAAAAAAATTGAAACAAAGTGCAGTGAGAAACTAATCTAGCTAATAGACAATTTGAATGTTATATAAGATCTGCTGAAGAGTGGGGATCTGTCTGACGCATTTTATTCACCAAAATACAATAGATGTATTCACCGAAAGACTGTTGTGTTTAAGATTTATAAATCCATAACAGCAACAACTGAAGTGGGTCTTTGAAATTTATACTATAGCACCTTCCAATAAAATGAAAGTTCATCCTATTGCATCCAGGAAAATTATATGAAACTTCTTGCTTATTGGAAGTCCTATAAGCTGCTTCCTGATAAATACTCCCTCTTAAACATCCACATTTCCATCATATTCAGTAATAATAGGCATGTATAGGCAACAGTTCCAGAGTTCAAAAGACAAGCATATTTGCACTCATATTCACATTTTTGGCAATGGATCTTTGAATTGACCACAAGAGAACGAAACTGAACGATGAGTGATTCAGAGAAGCAGTTTTCTGTGAACTCCTACTTCTGAATTGTGGACACTACAAGTTGTACAACGAACAGACTGAATGAGATGCATGTATACCAGCAAGGAGGGCGAGGTGGAGATTGAGGCGGGCTATGGAGAAGCCCTAGTTTCCAACATGGCCGTCGACGGACTTGAAGTAGCAGGTGGCGGCAAGGGAGTGCGGCTGCATATACCAAAGGCTCTGCATCTGCAAAGTACCCAACAAAGGTACAAGTCATTAAATCAATGAAGTAACGCCCCTAAAATAACTAAACAATTGAATTGCAAATAGATAATTAGCAAATACTACTTCCAGTTGAGTTTAGCTTATATATCCAAGACATAGAAGTAGCATGCTATAACAACAAATTCTGGAAAACAAAAAGACGCCTGTAAAAATGAGAGGATATGTTATTCAATACCTTGTATGGTGTATGTGTGACTTAAATGTGTGTTGACAACCATCAAAAGAAGGAAGGTTATGCCAAGCAAGCTTTGACAGTGACACCTAGAACAGATAAGAAGCAGATCACCATTGTGAAAGAAAGACCACTAAGATATAGCAGCATCATGATGTTGCTTCTCTCCATCGGCTCTGGACCTGATACCTGCAGCATAAAAATAATCAGAAAATGATGGCATAAGAAGGTTACCCAGCAATAGAAAAGCGGACTAATTATAGTCGACTGTATCTACTTGGTTAGTTTAATGTTGATCCTTGGTTAAATTGATGTACTAAATAATTAAGAACATATGCATCTGATTTTTGTACAATTTAATTATTCTGTTGTATGCAACTTGGGCTCGCTTGCTAAGACCAAGAAACTTCCAATAAATTTATGTGTACTAATTGACTCCATGATACTAACTGTATGCTATTGTAGTTGATATATACATACATGTTCAGTAGACACGTATCGTGAGTAGATAAAGTTTGGTTTGTATTTCTTTACTTTAAGAAGAAAATATGGCCTTGTGTACATGTATTTCCATTCTCATACAACGGGATATATTAAAAGGAATAATCATGTGTATGCTCTAATATCTTATGCACAGTGAACTGGAGCACCTCTTCTAATTTTAGTTGTAAGTACACAAGTCGTTTCCGAGCAGGACATGGTTTCTTCAGTCTACCTCTCTTTTTTTAGGACTAAAAACTATGGTTTTATTTACTTTCGTATAACCTACACTCATAGACATAATGCTAACTGAATACACCATACCTGATCCAGAAATCTCTTCTGAAGTTGTTGGGAAAGCAAGAGAGAGCCTAGATGCAAATCCAAGCTAATCCATGTCAAAGCACAATAAATAATGCATAAGCGAAACAGCATTCAAAGACAATCCAGTGAACTTACATCCTTAGCTTGGTTGGATCTTGCTTTGGTATACTGTTGCTCTAACAGGAGCAATGCTAACTTCCAATCATCAAGAGGAGCAAAACTGGATAAAAATATAATTCACGCAATAGTAAAGCAATACAGAGTCAGAGAAAAAATTGAATGCACGGTTGAACATCCTACCCTCTAACAGTAATAAAAAACCCAATTGGAACCTTTCCCTTTCGAAGCTAAACGACATTCAAGGCGATGCTTCCAGTAGCAACAGAATCATGGGGAGTAGATACTAATTAAGGATCAAATATCAAACATTAAGGAGAGTATAATTCTAAAAGAAAATTGGCACAGAACATCATCAAAGCTCTGTAGGATTTGGCATGAAACCAACACAAAGTTGAGATAACACAAAGTGATTTTAACCAAGGTAGACACTTCAGAGCAATAACATCAGGAAAGCCAAGCTATGGTTATTCCAGTGGAGAACACAAAAAGCACCAAACAAAATATTAGCATAGCACATGGGCTCAAAAATCAAGCAACATCTTCCAAGAACATTTATGCCTCTACATCGATGATGGTTAAACACCAATAAAACAAAGCCTTTCTGCAAGGTAAGTGGTATAAGCATTAGAGTCAAGTTCATCAACAAATCTGTAAGCCCAAGCCTAGTACAAATTCTAGAAAAGTGTAACAACAGCCTGGTTGTCAGAAATTAACTATAGTTAAAACCCACTAAATATGGTTGGATGTAATTAGAAAAACTTGTTTGCTTAAAATAAATTAAAACATGGTTAAGAAGTTCACTTATCTTTAATATCTGTAACATCTACCACATCGAGGCCTCTATGTCTGAATATACGATATTTTTTCAGAGAGTTTATATTTTCCCTAATTTTCCGATGCTCCACCCATTGTGAATCTCGAGACTCGTGCTAAAGCTATGAAACCGATAGGGGCTTACCAGGGGACAAACGGGCAATGTATTCAATTCTCTTGGCAGCATGAACATTCTTCGAATACAACGTCTGTTCTGGGTGCTTGCATCGTGGCTCCACCAATGGACACCCTACGGTTTACACCACCAATTGAGTGTCTAGCTAGGTGACTTCTTTATACTTTTGAGTCTTGGATGGATTTTTTCTTGAACCGTAGAGAGCTTCCTGCTCAGCTTTGAGTTAATCCTGGAGCTTCTTCTGATCCTGTAGTTATGCACATTTGAGGAATTCAAACTTTTGACTGAAATACAAAAAAGATGCCGTAAGGAATTTAGATAGTAAAATGCAACTGCACAGTACCCTTTGTGTTTTCTTTCCTGTTCTTTGTCGTCCTGCCAAACGATCAGGTATTCTTCCAGCATTGAGAGGAGTACCTGCAAAATAGTTCATGAAAAAACCTCAAGGAAGAAAGAAACACAAACACCATTTAGAAATGAAGTGTCAGTAAATAGAACGTACGCCATCATATCATGTGAACTCTTCCTCTTCCATTTTCGAAGCTATGATTTTCGTGGTCAAAACATCTACCATTCCTGCCCAAGGTGAAGAAAATATAAATCACATGAAGTGGTAACAAAAAATAAGAAGTACATCATCCGAAACTAAGGAGTACCCAGAATCTTGTCAACCAAAATCTGATCTTTCTCGGCCCTCTTGAACATAAGATGTGCCCCACTCCCAGCATTGTAACGATTGTCATCCTAAATATTCCTGGTAAAGGGAACAATCAATAGTCACAAAAAAAGGAGCAACAATTATCCGAAAAACAAACATGTGAAGCGCAACTGAATATAAAATTGGCCAGCATTCATACTTTGTTGTAATCTTCCAGCCAACAACGAGCTAAATCATGTAAACCTAACTCCCCTAATCAATACCTCGAGGAAATCACAACAACACCCTTTGATGCAGCACTCACTTAGAACCTTCAGGGGACATGAAAATTCAAGCCAACAATGTATCCACCACTTGACGCACCAAAACTGCAGCTATGACTACTGGTAATGAGCATCTCGCCACGCGAGCTACAATTTTTTCCCCAAGTACAGCCTACAGAGAGATGCGGGCCATACCTTCTTCTGCGCCCGGTCATGACGCCACGCCCGTAAATTCTACCATGGCAGTGTGTTTAGCTCAATTACTAAAATGATATACATAATAGTTTGAGAAAGTTCAACACGATATAAAATTGAATTAGGGGCATCTCAAATGACAAGTTATCTTTGTCTCATGTCCCATTGACATCTTAAAAGGAATCACCAAAGTAGTTGCATCATTCTTTTGGTTCTATTGCAGGTTCTTAACAAATTTCAATTCTTCGTAGCTGTCCAGGAGAAGAAAGGGATTGGGCTCACTTGGTAGGGAAAGATGGCATGCACGCCCGCCATGGTGCTCCTCCATCACACCTGCAGTCTGCACAAACCAACCGCACGGATCAGCTTGAGAGATCTAGAAGAAGAAGAAGAAGAAGAAGAAGAAGAAGAAGAAGAAGAAGAAGAAGAAGAAGAGGGGAGAGGAGGAGGATGGAGGGCGTAAGTACCTTTAGCGTCTACGTGCTGCAACCCGTCACCGGCGTCGAGGGCCACCACATCAGCAAGCACCGAGAAAAGCCCGCCGCCGTCGTCGCCCGATCCCCATCCATCCATGGGTGGGTGTGGGGCTAGGGTTTCGCCCCCATCCATCCATGGGTCGGGTCAGACCTCCATGGCCGACCACGAGGACCAGGTGGACAAGGGCGCGGTGGTGCCGCTGCGGATCTGGGCGCCCCCTCACCTTGTCGCGTGATACGGGGCTTTCCTTCCCTTGGAATAGAGTTGGGATAGAGATAGAAGGTGAAGGGCTGGAGCGGCGGCTCTAGGGGAGGAGGAGGCCGCCGGCGGTCGGATTGGGGCGGCGGCGGGGTTGGGGTTGGGGCGGCGGCGGCGGTCGGATTGGGGATGACGAGAAGCAGTTCTCGTTTCTGGGGGAGAGGAGGGGAGAGAAGGATGCGTGTGGCGTGACCCCCGATCTCCTTTTCCCTCTTGCCCAATCGCTAGTTCGCTACCGTCTTTTGTCGTACCTGTGATGACGGGGCTATCACGGGGAGGCGTCCTTGATGCACACGTTAATATTTTGGATAAGGTGTGCATGGGCCTGATGCGACAGCCGCATGCACGCACGTAATGGAGACGTGCACAGTGCACGCACTCCTTTCTCATTGTTTCTCTCCTGGTCAGCACATATCACCGTGTGGAGGAGTCGTGGGATGGCGCGACTTCACCGGATCACAGCGAGCAGGCCGGGAGGTTAGCTAGTAGTTGTTTTCACTCAATGTAACTAAGATAAGAGAAAGAGAAAGATAACAGAAAAGCTGCGAGGTTTGCGCAGAGGAAAAACCACTCTCTCTCACTCAATGTAACTAAGATAAGAGAAAGAGAAAGATAACAGAAAAGCTGCGAGGTTTGCGTAGAGGAAAAGCCACTCTCTCTCCAGTTTGTGTTCATCGTTCTCGCTCGCATCTCTCTCTCGATCGCTCGTTTCGCAACGACAGTGCGCTCCCTCCCCGGATTGTGACGCTGCATTTAGAGTTTACACATCGGCGGTTGGCTTTTCTACGGCGTCCTTTCCTTCGCCGGCGCAACCTCCAAAGCTTCTACACTAAGTGCGCTCAGCTTCTCTGTGCCAACCATCAAGATGCGACCGTGATTTCTCCATGTTGCCGGTGGAGTTTGAGATTGGGCCGTGACTTGGAGATGTTGTTGCGTCCCTCCTGCTGTTTAGATCAACTAGTCATCAACCTGTACTTCTGCACCGGCTAGCATAAGAACGTACTTACTAAGTTTTCAATGTTATGACTACAATATCATATTACAGTTTCCCGTTTATCCATATTAAATAATATAATTTGAGTGAATTCCTCAATTTATTACCAATTTTATGTATTCTAAATTCCTCCATTATTATCAACCTTATGAATTCTAATTTGCTAGCTGCCTTGATAAAATAATTTTTTGGCTATCAACATGTCAAGTTTATGAGAAGGGGTACAGTACAATGTCTAAGAAGAGCTGCAACTAATTAGCGTCTCTATTCCTACTGAATTTGATAGAATGCATGGAGGCATCATACAAATAATCCAGTACCCAGAAGAAACGATCACAAATGGATGCATCATTAAGTTTTCAACTGAAACACATTATGTGAACTAATTTGGGTTGGTGGAAAATATAGGCCACTGAACCTTTCCATCAGCAAGACATTCATTTTAAAAATGTATAATTTGTTGAGCAATATTGATTTCCCTTTTCTAAATATTTCCACATTTGCAGTTCCATTAGTGAAAAAGAATGGAAAATGTACCCAGAATTTGTGGTGTTAAATTTCTAATTTCGATCAGACGTCTAATTGGTAACTAAAAGCATGTACTCCCAATGAAGGAGGACAATTTATTGAACTGTAAGCAAACTGCACAACAATAATGTTTATCTCTTCTCAACTGAAGCTCGTAAGACCGAACCAATAGCACAATTATTGAACATTAAGCAAACTGCACAACAATGTTTATTACAAATATTAAATCAAGGTGTATTCAAGAAATCGAAAATAGCTCAAATGGGCACCGAAATTGGGTTAAATAGATATTTGCACGAGATGTTCTGGAAGATAGCCCACTCGGTAAACAATTAGTATTTTTCTTATTTGCATTATTCCCGTAATTTTATCACAAACTACTAAAGCAACATTAGGACTCCTTGCCATGTCCCTGGAGCCGCCGCGCTTGCTGGTTCCTGCAGCGCCCGAGGAGTGTCTTCGTGCATGAGCTCGGGATCGAGCAGAGAGCTCCAGCCCCGTTGACCTCCTGCTCGTCCAGCGCCTCGCTGTGGGTCCCCCTATCAGATCGCTTAGGCCCAGCGCCTCCTAGGCCCAGCTAGACCCGCCGACCTGCTGCTTCCACTGGACCGGGCCTTGGCCCAGGGTGAGCTACCCCGCCCTCTGTATGCTCCTGTTGTGGCCCAGTCCAGCAGATTTGGCCTGTTATGGTTTTTTTCCTGTTCCAGCAATTTTAGCGATTTATCCGTAGATTTTCAGAATTGCAGAAAACCCCCTAGCCTTCATGCATATCATTACTCACAAACCGTGCATCGGTTTAAAATGTTCTATATATGTAAAATGCTTAGAATTTTGTGTAGACCAATAATTTGCCACTTTCATCCATGTTTGAGATGTTTAAAATGATGTTTGCTTTAATTTCCTTAAATAACATGCTAAAATGATTTTATTCATAACTAAATCACCGTAGCTCCAAACCTAATAAACTTTATATGTAAATGGGGTAGAAAATTGCCTAGTTTAACATGGTGGCATCACTTTGTATGTTTGATAACTCTAAAATTGTGTTTAGGGCCGAACAGTACCAAACCTTAAAATATGCACATGAGGAGTTTCTGGACTTGTTGTTTGTTGTTCTGGCCTCATTTAAACTTGCCTAGATAGGTAGTGTTCATATGCTTCACCCTTGCCATGTTAAACAACATTTAATATTGTTGGGTACATAAACGAGATCGAACTAAATAACTTGAATGTGGATGTTCCGTCAATATGCAACTCGTTGCATATTGAGCTCCACTTAATTTGTAGTGTTGTTTGTTGCATATTGCCATGTCATGCTTCTTTAAACCCGACATGCATCATACTTGGTTGTGCATCATGCCATGTTTATGTGATGGTTATTTACTATGTTGTTTGCTTCTTTCCGGTGTTGCTTCTTCGGGTTAGTTCCGTTAACGTCGCGTTTGTGAGGATTCGTTCGACTACGTCCGCTTGTCTTCTTCATGGACTCATTCTTCTTCCTTGCGGGATCTCAGGCAAGATGACCATACCCTGGAAATCACTTATATCTTTGCTTGCTAATTGCTCGCTCTAATGCTATGACTATATCGCGATACCTACCACTTGCTATGTCATGCCTCCCATATTGCCATGACAAGAGCCACCTTTCCTAGAAAACCGTTGTTTGGCTATGTTACCGCTTTGCTCAGCCCCTCTTATAGCGTTGCTAGTTGCAGGTGAAGATGAAGTTTGTTCCATGTTGGAACATGGATATGTTGGGATATCACAATATGTCTTATTTAATTCAATGCATCTATATACTTGGTAAAGGGTGGAAGGCTCGGCCTTATGCCTGGTGTTTTGTTCCACTGTTGCCACCCTAGTTTCCGTCATACCGGTGTTATGTTCCTTGATTTTGCATTCATTACACGGTTGGGTGTTATGGGGACCCCTTGACAGTTCGCTTTGAACAAAACTCCTCCAGCAAGGCCCAACCTTGGTTTTACCATTTGCCTCACCACGACCTACCTTTTTCCTTGGGAGTCGCGCTCCCGAGGGTCATCTTTATTTTAACCCCCCCGGGCCAGTGCTTCTCTAAGTGTTGGTCCAACCTGAGCGACGTCCCGCGCCCCCTGGGCAACCAGGGTCTATGCCAACCCAACGTCTTGCTCATCCGGTGTGCCCTAAGAACAAGATATGTGCAGCTCCTATCAGGATTTGTCGGCACATTCGGGTGGCTTTGCTGGTCTTGTTTTACCATTGTCGAAATGTCTTGTAACCGGGATACCGAGCCTGATCGGGTCGTCCTGGGAGAAGGAATATCCTTCGTTGACCGTGAGAGCTTGTGATGGGCTAAGTTGGGACACCCCTGCAGGGTTTTGAACTTTCAAAATCCGTGCCCGCGGTTATGGGCAGATGTGGATTTGTTAATATCCGGTTGTAGAGAACTTGACACTTAACTTAAATAAAATGCATCAACTGCGTGTGTAGCCGTGATGGTCTCTTTCCGGCGGAGTCCGAGAAGTGTACACGGTTTTGGTGTTATGCTTGAACGTAAGTAGTTTTAGGATCACTTCTTGATCACTTCTAGTTCACGACCGTGGCTTTGCTTCTCTTCTCGCCCTTATTTCTGTATGTTAGCCACCATATATGCTTAGTGCTTGTTGCAGCTCCACCTCACTACCTTTCCCTACCCATAAGCTTAAATAGTCTTGATCTCACGGGTGTGAGATTGCTGAGTCCTCGTGGCTCACAGATTACTTCCAAAACATTTGCAGGTGTCGTTGATACCAGTGCAGATGACGCAGCTGAGCTCAAGTGGGAGCTCGATGAAGATCGTGTTCGTTGTGTTGTTTTCCTTTCCTTTCAATCAGTAGTGGAGCCCAGTTGGGGCGATCGGGGACCTATGCATTTGGGATTGCCTTTATTTTGGTTCCGTAGTCGGACCTTGTTTGTATTTGGATGTTGTAATGCTATATTTATGTATTGTGTTAAGTGGCGATTGTAAGCCAACTCTTTATCCCTTTCTTATTCAGTACATGGGATGTGTAAAGATTACCCCTCTTGCGACATGCCTACTATGCGGTTATGCCTCTAAGTCGTGCTCCGACACGTGGGAGATATAGCCGCATCGTGGGTGTTACAAGGAACCAACCCGACGGCAACGCTTCTCGAAAAGAAGGGGAAGAAGGTGCTCCCCTCAGGCTTCGGCTCGTCAGAAGCAAGCCGGAGCTCCGTCTTCCCCCACTCGTTGCTCTCTCCCACCGTCAGCAGGCGCACAAAGGCAAGGCTCTTCTCCGTGACAGTGGGTGCCTCAAGAGCGGGCTCGTACCAAGCCGGGGACGAGGAAGTCTTGACCTTGCGCGGCGCCATGGGCGGCAGATGCAGAGCGAGGTCGGAGCAAATCTGTAGGTAGCGGCGGGCGAAGAGCAAGAAAGGGAATCTCGAGCGAGTCGAGGAAGAAGCAATGAAGGAAAGTGGCACCCACGCCAGCCTTTTGTCAGGTCAAGCAGTTGCGGAAACAACATGGGGAAGTGGAGACGCCCACGGTCAATCAACCGCCACGTGTCAACCGAGGCTGCAGGCTTTTGGGGCCGCGAACTTGACCCTTAGCTTCGCCACAAAGCCTAGACCGGGCGCACCTTGCTCCCGGGGGCTACTGCCGGTGTTCTGGGAATGGGGGTCCCCAGACTTGCCTGCCTGCGGCCCGCAGCGTGGCTGGCCAGCGGGCCGTACGGCCCATCTTCACCAACAAAGCGCCCAAGACCCTCGCGAGGGGCCAAGCCTCGCGAGGCGGACGACGCAAGACCTCCTCTGGAGTGGCCTAGCCAGGCAGGCTCATGAGGAGCGGAGATATCAAGGCGAGGAGAACCTCACGAGGCTCTCGTGACATGAGCCATGACGATCGACACCAGGCGGGTGCCAGGCAGGTGCCACCGCGCACAGCGTCCTTGTTTCCTCTTTGGTGCAAAGGGGGCAAGCGCAGCCGCGAAGTACTGAGGCCTCAGGCAAAGGTTGCCATTTCGGTGCAACAAGACCAAGACCATGGCCTGCAAGATGGAGGTCATCGTGGAGCCCAGAACAGCGTCACCACCAGAACTTTGTGCAGGCGAAGACTACTTTTGTCAGGATAGCTTGTACTAGCTGTCCCCCTTCAAATTAACCCGCCATTGTTGGCTCCCTTCCCGCTCGATATTTGGGAAGAGGATCAGGGCCTCTGTAAATAGGTCTAGCCACCACCATAGTAGGGGATGAGATGACCTGATGGGATCTTAGCTTGAGAAAGACCACCCCCGCACACACAAGCTCACCGAGCTCAAGAACGCCTCAACCTCAGGAGGCCGTTCTTCCCTTGTATTGTTCATCATCAGCCCAAGAGGCAACCCACCACCACCACACTGGAGTAGGGTATTACACCACAACGATGGCCCAAACCAGTATAAATCCCATGTCTTTCTGTGTTGTGAGTTCGTCGAGTTCGTCCGCAAGATCTTAACGAGCTTGAGCGTAGATCGGTTGGAGGGAAAGACTTCGCGCGCACCCCAGTGTTCGAACCTTAAGGGTTTGTCGGAACTCCACATCCCGACAGTGGTGAACTTTTGTCAAGGCCAAAATCAAAGGTGGGACTCAGCAGCGGCGATTTTTGC
>NC_041380.1:57273225-57293685 GCF_002162155.2 Triticum dicoccoides | reverse complement strand
AATACTATGAGATCTTCGGTTTTTCCTTTTCCTTTTCCTTTTTCTATCTGTTTTTTCTTCCATTTTCTTTGTTTGTTTCTTTGGTTTTCATGGTTTTCTTTAGCCTTTTTTCCCAACACATGTCTAATTTTTTATACACATTTGTACATTATTCAAATGCACCACAAAACATTTCTATATACGATAAATACTTTGCAAGTACATGATCAAATCCTTTTTTGAATATATGTTTCACTTTTTACCTTTTTTGTACACATCTTACATGCCTTTAATGTTTTTCAAATACAAGATCGGCATGTTTTTCGAATATATGTTTTGGTGTACACTTTTTGTGATACAGATCTACATTTTTTGTATACATCATAAGCAGTACACATTTAACAATTTATAAATACATGATTAATATTTTTGATAATATTTGTTTGATATCTACTTTTTTCATAAAATTGTATATTTTTCATATACATCAGGAACAATGTTTCTACATGTTTAGTATTTTTCAAATACTTGATCAACATTGTTTAATTATATTTTTTATGTGTACTTTGTTTATGCAAGTTGTGCATTTTTTATAAATAAAAAACATTATGGGTTGGTGTGCTACTTACGTGCACCATCGTCATTTTTAAAACACATGAAATGATTTTATAAATTCATGTCCAGGTGTGTTATGTTGGTGTGCTACTTAGGGCATGTACAATGATACTATCTTAAGACTGTCACGTAGGATAAATGATGAGGTGAAGGAGAGAGAATTCATAAGAAAAAGCTTGTCTTCTGTTATTTAAGAAACGACAAGAGATGATCTCTTAGCACAATATGTCTCATCATATTTTTAGGAATAATAGTTGTTGAAGATAAGGCTAAGAGATGACCCATTTGTAGACATGTTTTTTGTGATCTCTAAATTATATGCAAAACTTAATATAAGACCATCTTATCAACCATTGTACATGCCCTTAGAGCATCTCCAACAGGCGCGGCAAAAGACGCGCCCGCGCGGTAAAGTTTGGTTTTAGCGCGCGCCGGCTGGTTCCGCGCGCTCCAGCGTTGGCGGAAACTTACCCCGCGCGGGAAGCGTTTGCGTGCGTGGGAGAAAGCGGCACGCGGCGCTGTAGATTTGGCGCGCCGCTTCGCGCGCGCCTATAAAATCCCGCGCTCGCCACGCGCACAGAACACATCCACGCGCCCTCCCCTCGCAACCTCGCCGCTTCGCCGCTTTCCGTGCCACCACCGCGCCACCTTGCCGCCGTGCCGCCGGGGTTCTCCGGGCTACCGCGGCATCCGCGAGCGCCTCAATGGCTGGTATTCTGCCGAGATCCGGGCCGGCGACGTCCGGCTCGGCCTCGGGTCGTTCCGGAGCGCGTACGAGGCGGCCCGCGCGTACGAGGCGGCCCGCGCGTACGACGTGGCGGCGTGGCGCTTGGAGAGGCCTCGGTCGCAGATGAACTTCCGTGACGTCTTCACGCGCGAGCAGGCGCAGCGCGTCGCCTCTCCGTCGCGTCTCATCATCGACATGGACCGTGCCGACCACGCTCGGCGGCAGCGCCGCCTCCTCATCGCCGAGGAGGACGAGCAAGCCATGGCGGAGTGGCGCCGTCGTCACCCGGAGGACGTCGCCGACGAGCGTGCCTACTGGGCGGAGATGATGGCAAGGCGCCGCGCGGAGCGAGCGGACCGGCGTCGGCGGAAGGCATTGGCGAATGCGCAGTCCAATATTGTTGTAGCAGGTGGGAGGTCGATCTTCACGTCAAACGATGAACGTTGGGACGACATGTGGCTCGATACCTTGGACAACACCGACGAGGATGATGATGGTGATAATGATAGCGACTTGGAGTAGTTTCTATCTATGTATGCCGTAGTAGTTTCTATCTAGTTGCACCGTAGTTCTATCTATCTATGTTTTCGATTTATCTATCTAGTTGCACTGATGTATAATACCTTTGTATCGTTTTTTATCTATGCAATTTTTATTAAAAAAATATTGTAGAATGAGTGTGCGCTGCTTTTTAGCGCGGCTGCTGGAGTCATCGCTGTGCGCCGCGCCAAATTGAACGATGGACGCGCGGTAAAGCAGTTTTTAGCACGCGGCGCCTTCGGCGCATGCTGAAGATGCTCTTCCGTGCTCACATCTCGGCTGGGGGACCAAGACGGCAAGTCCTCCCGGGAACAAGTAACAGCGTTAGAAAAGAAAATGACCAAACCTACAGTAACATACTATTTCTGTCTTGCCACCGAGACATAGGGCCAGGTTTTTTGGCGACTCTACCAGAATCGCCCTTCTCCTCAGCTTCTTTCATAATCATCACTTAATATGTTTTTTACAATCCTAATTAATTAGACCTTAACTAGATAGGATTGTAAAAAAATATGAAGTGCTGATTTTGAGAGAAGCTGAGGAGAGAAGCGATTCTAGGAGAATTGCCGAAAAGAACTAGGCCATAGACGCGTCCGCGAGACAGCTGAGAGCTATAAGTCGCGCCCGCATCAATCGCTCACAAGTGGGTCGCCGCCCATTACGCATACACTCGAGTGAGTTTCCTTCTCTGAGTTTTCAATTCGCGTATGCTCGCTGGATTTTTCCTTTCATGTGTGAGTAGAGTAACTCCTTCTACGAGGGTCTTTTATCAGTACTACTCTCTCCGTTTCTAAATACTTGTCTTTCTAGGCATTTCAACAAGTGACTACATATGAAGCAAAATGAATGAATCTACACTCTAGAATATGTCTACATACATCCGTATGTAGTAGTCATTTGAAATGTCTAGAAAAACAAATATTTAGGAACGGAGGGAGTATTATCTATTCCTTTTTTTCATTTTCATTTTCTTTGTTTCATTCTTGATTCTTTTTCGTTTTTCATCTAGTTTTTTCCTTTTTTGTTCCTTTTCATTATTTTTTCTATATATGTCTACTTTTTTCATAAAATTCTACATTTTTCGTATATGGCAAAAAGTTTGTTATACACGTTTAACCTTTCTAGTATCCATGACTAACATTTTCTAAAATATATGCATTCATGTCTAATTTTTTTCATGCACAGTGTACATTTTGAGTATACATGTGGAACATTTTTATACATCTATAAAAATGTCAAATAAAGATTAATATTTTTTCAATATATGTTTTGATGTTTATTTTTCAACATATTATAATTATTTTATACATATGAAACATTTTAAAACAAGTTTAACATTTTCAAATACCTGAATAACTTTTTTCAAATATATGTTTTCTTGTCTACTTTTTTCATACACATTTTTTGAGGGGTTGGGTGTTCCTTCAGATGCGTGCCCGTGAGAAAGAGCTTGTGCCTGCCTGACTGCAGCATCTTGTTCATTGAGTGCATATAAATGTTCATCTTGTGTTCTTTCAGGACAGGTCGCTTTGCTTGTCCGTTTGTTTCCTTTTTTATATTTTTGAAATATTATAAATACATATATTCCCCAAAATTAATTTACTTAAAATTTTAAAAGCATTCATCATGGGCTTGTTTGGTTGCCTGCATATGGCCCAATCAGGCCCGCACGGGAAGGGAACGGGCTGTTTGGACGCCTGGTTTTACTATTGGGCCTGCACAACACGAAACTTAAAGCACCTCTGGGCCTGACTCACTGGAAACGCACGAATCGGCAGCTTCTCCAGGGCCAGCCCCGAGCGGTGCACGGGGGCGGCGGCGGCTGCACGCATGCGACCACGCTCGAGAAGCCGCGTTGCTTCCCGAAGCGCCGACAGTTATTAGCCTCACCGCCCCTCACCGCTCCCTCTCCCCACTCTTCCCTACTCTCCCAACTCTCACCGGCGGCGGCGGATCGGAGCAGAGCAAGAAGACCATCGGACTCCATCACCGGCAAGCGGATCAGCAGTTGGGCCGCGGCTATGGCAGTAAGCACTTCTCTCTCTTCGACATGCAAAACTTTATCCTGTTCGATCCGGTGATAGATTCGATCCACGGCGGAGGGGAATGGGGAATAGAGGTAGATAAGTATAGGGGTAGTTCATACTAGTTCATAGCAGTTCATACGAGTTCATAGATGCAAGATCGGAATGCAGAAGGGGGATTGGGGGATAAGGGGTACACAACAGACACCGGCTGACCGCGGCGGTCGTCACCGGCGTGCGGAGCGGCTGGTCGAGCCACTGGCCTTCATCTTCTTCTTCATCGCCGTGCGGGCCGACGAGTCGTCGTCGTCATCCTCGGCGGAGTCGAGGTCGATCTGCCAGCTACGACGGCCTGGCCCCGGCACCCTTGCTGGCATTCACACCGCTTCTTCTTCCTCCACCTTAGGCTCCCCACCGATGACCGCCGGCGGCGCGATAGCCGTCTCCCAGTGCACTGCGGCACGGCGGTCATTAGGAGCCCAGTAGGTCTTGTACTTGCACCACTTCTTTCTCTATTTAGTGCCGTCGGAGACGGCCTGATTCATGGCCCCGCGAATGATGTCAACTGCCATCGTGCCCTTCGCTGGGTCAGGAACCAGCGTCTTCGGCTCTTCTGCAGTGACCTTCATGAGCACTGCATTAGATTCCTTCTGCATCTCAGGCATGGAGCCGAAGTTCGAGCACACCTCCATGGTGTTCTCGAACTTGGTTTGGTCACCATCCGTCCACCCGAGGAAGAAGGCCCTCCATCCAATACCCCAAGGGAAGGGGTTGGTGTTGGAGCTGGAGCTAGAGCTCATGGCGATGAGGAGGAGGAAGGTTGACAGTGAGAGAAGAGATGGGGTGGGTAAGTAGTGGTGGGCAGGGTGAGTAAATATAGGGGGAATGGAGAGGAGGAGAAGAGTGACAGTCATGCTGTTTTAACTACATGCTCTTCAATTAGCCATGAAATCTGTGATGCGCTTGACTCCATGAATTATGTGCAGATCGAGGAGAGCCATGAGATGGGCATGGAGGTGCTCCCGACCGTTGACAACAAGGGCAAGCAACCCCTTCACCCAATGCCCGACGAGGTTGTGTTGCCGCCCACCGCCGAGGAAGACCCGAAGATGCCTGAGGGTGGCGACGACGAGGGCATGGAGGAGCCCCCAGCAACAAGCGCCGCAACTATGGTCACTACCATCAGGAGGATTGCCGAACTCACTTCTGCAAGGTCATCCTGCACCGAAGCTTGAGTGCATCCCCATGCCCCTGGACTTCACCAAGCACTTCGTCACGGTGCCGAAGGAGTTCAAGCTCAGGAACAACACCGGCTGCTCCTGGAAGGTGACGATGAAGTTGATGAATGGCAGGGTGACCCTGGATCAGGGTTGGGCCACCTACGCAGTCGTTCATCACATCAAGATCGGCTAAATGGTAACGTTCAAGCTCCTCACTCCCGACAACCTCAAGGTCATCATGTTCGACGACGATGTCATTGAGGTCGTCAACAAGTGCAGGAAGCACGACGAAGCCTTCGCCGCCAAGGAGTAGGGCCGGGGCCTCCTAAGTACTATCGAGTCTGCTTTGAATTGTTTATGTTTATGGTTTATGCGTAGAACTATTATGAAGTGTGGTACTTCTTATCTGAAATATGCTTTTAAGTAGTTGATCATCTGTTTATACTCTGCTCTGCTTATGATATGTGCTACTAGTTGTGCCGAAGTGTGTTGGTAACCTCACCAACTAGCCAAAGAGATTACCACACACCAGGTGTTGCATACAACCAAACACCATGCCCTGGGTTTGTCCACTAACATGCAGGCAACCAAACACCAGGCAGTGTGGTTCTGCCCATGCAGACAACCAAACAACATGCAGATGGTGCATTTGAGGCTGAATTTGCTTAGCCAGGTTGGGTGGAGAACTGTATGCAATGCGGGTACTGTAGCGCACGGCAACCAAACACGCCCCATGCACATAAATGTCCATGCAGTATAAAATTATTTTTTCATAACTTTTATAACATGTTGATAGCATTCAATAAAATGTACTTGGCATTTTAAAATGTTGCATGTTTCAACAATATGTTAGTTTCATTTAAACAATGTTAAGACAATATGAAAAATATGTGTGTGATTTTAGAAAACGTTCATCACATTTTGAAAATACAGCCCTGTAAGTTAAAATAAAATTCGTACCGTTGAAAAAAATCTGCGATATTTGTAGAAATGTTCACACGTTTCAAAAAGATATACATGACATTGAAAAAGTATTAATATAATGTGGAACAAATGTTAGCGTAACAAAAAAATGTTCCATACAATTCAAAAGAATGTTCAAAGTGTATTTGAAAATGTTTACATTTATTAAAAAAATGGTCAAAGATGTATTTGGAAAACTTTCAATGTATATTAAAAAAAAGTTATGTGTGTCTACGAAAAATATACAACATGTATTGAAAAAGGCAGACATGTACCTCGAAAAAGAAGAAAAAGGAAACCACCTAGAAGTTTCTAAAACTAGCCGGAATTTGTCCATTGAACATTCCTAAAACCGCTTTGATCGGCCGACCTAGTAAGGCGAGGACGCACCGACCACTAGAGGCGAAACTGATACTCTTCTCGCTGCAGGTAAGATATAGCCATGGCGCCAGTAGGGACGGTGCCGACTGCCGGTGGCTGGTGGGCTGGGGTGCTAGGGAATGCCATCGGGAGAGAGGCATAATAATCACCCACATGTCCCAATTTTGGCCTGCCTAACATAAGGAGGAAGTTGGTCAAAGGAGACGGTAACGAGGGGCTGACCTAGCGACAGCTCACGGAGACAGGGCATGTGGCTAATTTCTTCGTAAACTTTAGTAGACATCCACAATTCATGAAATTTTGGTGGTAATCATTGAATATTCGAACTAGGTAGAGGCACAAACCCAATTTTACCATTGGAAAATGATGTCATAGTTGGGCTAAAAGGAACCATTTTTTACCAATTTGTTCTTAACCTTCCTATAAATCATGCGAGATTTTATGACAAGCTGATGTACAAATATTAGGACATTGTGCTAAGTTTTACTCTTTTTTGATAATTTTTTCTTCTAAAATACTTGAAAAATGCTAACTAAATATTTTTTACGTAACAAATGGTGATTTTAGTTCATGTTATTACAAATATTAAATCAAGGTGTATTCAAGAAATGGAAAATAGCTCAAATGGCCACCAAGATTTGGTTAAATAGATATTTGCACGAGATGTTATGGGAGATAGCGCACCTGGTGAACAATTAGTACTTTTCTTATTTTCATCCTTCCCATAATTTTATCACAAGCTACTAAATAGCTAGAAAAATGCTAAAATATTTTTTTTACATAAAAATAGAGATTTTAATTCACTTTCCTTATTACAAACCTTGAGTCAAGATGTAGTCAAATTTTTAAGTGGAAAAGAGCCAATTGGTTTATGTGGCTATTTGCATGGGTTCCTATGTGAGATAGTCCACTTGGTGAACAATTAATGTTTATCTTACTTGCATTATTCTAGGATTTTTATCATAAGCTATTGAATCAATATTGCAATTCGTTGCCAAATTGTTCATATTATTAACAACATTAAGATATTTTTTTCATTTTTATTTCCTATAAAATAGCTAGAGAAGATTCTAAACATTAAAATGGTGATTTTAATTCACATTCATTATTACAAATGTTAAACCAAGACGTAGAGAATTTTGAAGTGAAAAAGAGCTCAACTGGTCATTGAAATTGGTTATGTGGTATAAAGTTGAAGATGTGTTGTGAATGTTATGAAATAATATTTGAGATAGTCCATTTTGTGGACAAGCTTGTATTTAAATTTTGTGTATTGATCCCAAATGTATCTGACCAACTCATGTACCAATATTAGTACGTCACACCAAGTTTTAGTAGAAGCAACTACAATTTTTGTGTGTGTAAACACACACAAAATCTTACTTTCACTTTCCCCCAAATAATTAAATATTTTATCCATTCCCTGCAGATGGTCCACAATTGTATATGTGTACTTGTTTATATTGTTTCTGTGATTTTAACTGTTCATTTCGTATACGTATAGTTCAAAATTGAGTTTATTTCACCCGCAAAAAAGAATTGAGTTTATTTCAACAAGTGGGAAAATATTAAAATAGAAATCAATGACATGTGGGGAACCGTTCTTTTCTCCTACACACAAACTCTACCACTCAACTTGGATCCTCTCACTCAAGGGATACGACTTTGGGCTCGCAGACATTTGGGACCTGCAACTTGCTTGCCCACATGTCAACCACCAAAGATAATCTATCTCAAGTCACTCAAAAATCTTTGTCCCCAATAGTAAACCCACCCAAAACTCTCTTCTGCCCCAATGCTCTGGTACCACTCCCGCATGGCCGGCCGATGCAACCCCGACAACCTTGCGAACACCCATGCGGGGTGGTACTTGGGCATGGAAGAGCCCAACATGCCCCCTCCGCCTCTTCGTGAATGGAGTCTCCTCCTACTCGCGTGCTCCAAGTCGCAATGCCGAATCTCACATCGGTGGTCGAACCCAAATTGGAAACCAACTAGTCATTGTAGAGTTTAACATCACCATCACCAAGTTTAGAAAAACATATGATCGCTTGTGTGGCCGTCTTTGGAATCCAAGGACGGCGACGTTGAACTAACGATCACTATAAAGTTCAACATCATCTGAGAATCATATCCATGAACAGTACTTGTGTGATTGTCCTTAGAATCCAGCGAAAACGATCCTTGGCATCACCAGTGCAAACTGTATCACAAGCCTCATAAAAGGTGGCATTCACCTCCACCTACAACCATAACCACATCGGAAATATGATCCTCACCTTGCGAGCCCGTTTCGTCGTCTACTGCTCTACTGGTCCCATTGCCAGTGGACGCGGGACTGGGAGGTAGCGGCGAACCGGTGGCGGACAAAGATTGTAATGGACTGGATGGTAGCGGCAGACCCGTTGCATACGAGACAGAATGGAATGGACAGGAATGTATTTTTTTAGATTGATACCGTTTTTGTGTGATACCACTTAGTAGGTGGGGCCCAAAGCTGAAGTGGGTCAAACGAGTCTCCTCTTCGTTGTTGATGACATCAACTATTTGTTGCCTTCCCTAAACTTATAAACAAACTAATAAGACCGATAAATCACAAACTAAAAATAAAATAAGTGAAAACTTAGCATCACCACCATGAAATCTAGACAACAAGCATCCTAGTTATTATAGGTTGAGACTAGATTCAATTGATTCTACACTTCTTTGACACCCCCCAATGACCCAATCTCCACACATAAAGGTTGTAGTAGACGAGGTGAGATGCAACATGAACTTTAGAAACTAGAATTCATCACAATCCATGGCACTGGTTACTCATTGGCGCACATATTCTCCTCGACGAGGAAACTTCAACTTGTCATTACGTCATCGCCCACTTGATAATCTCACAGGTAACCTTGGTGGTGCGGAAGCAGGCACCACTCCTTTGACATTTCCTCCACATAATTCCGCCCCACAAATGTACTCCTCGCATGACCCTCTTTGAAACCCAACAAACACTCTACTCACGCATCTCTGGCATGAACCACAACACAAGCCTCACAAAAGGTGGCACCCATGTCTTGATGCGTCGATGTCCACATCGGCAACATGAGCCTCACATCGCGAGCCTGTAAATCCCTCTCCCGCTCGACTGGTTCAATTGCCGGAGAAGGCAAGGGAAGGAGGTTACAGACCGGCAAGGAACATGTGGATTGGACGGTTGTGGCATACCAGATGCAATGAAGTGGGCTAGTTATTGTTTCTACGAATCATGTTATTTTCCTTTGACATACCTGGGTCTAAATGGTGTAATGAGTCTCCCTATGTTGCTGATGACATGGCAAAGTGATAGATCCCAAAGGGTCAAATGAATCTCCTCTCCGTTACTGATGAGATGACAAAGAGGTGCTTACCAGAAAGAAGGAAACATGTCAAAGGAGATGACAACAAGGGCTCATCTAATGACAAGTCATGGAGATGGCGCAAAATGGATTGTGACAAATTTCTTCGCTAGTGTTCATGGCACAACCACAACTCATGGAAATCTTGTGGCAACAATGAATATCGGCTCTGGATAGTGCCACCGGCCGAATTTTCCCTAAATATAAACATGTTTGTGTGTGCGTCTGTGTGTGTGTACAACATTGCAATATTTATGGTAAAATCACAAATGTCATCATGACATATAGGCAGTACATCAATGTATCTATAGTCTGCTATCCAGCCGATAATTAAAAATGGTGCCTAGGCTCATCTACACTCGATGAATAGTAAATTCAAAAATAGTAAAAACTTCAAAATAATCTGAATTTTTTAGGCATCCAAGATGCTCATGTATGCCAGGTGCGTGCAAAATTTAGATTGTTTGGACATATGAGGAGCTCGTGCAAAAATAAAACCAAAATTGGCTATGAATAGTGTTCTTTTTCAAAGTTTCTCGGACACCCAAAATTTGATTTTTTTACACGAGCTCCTCGGATGTCCAAACACCACGAATTTTGCACACATCTTGCGCACATGAGTATCTTGGATGCCTAAATTTTTCAGATTTTTTGAATTGTTTTTTAAAATAAATTTACTGTTCATGCCCGACTGCAAATGAGCTTGTGTGCAGAATAGCTGCTCTCGCTATCTAGCATGCATCGATAGCTATACTCCACCCTCCAACTGAGAGACCTCTGCATCTTCATGCCATATCATGTGTTGCAATTTATTTTGCCGTGAGAAAGCTTATAAGAAACCAAAAAAAAACACTATGTTTGTCAAGTTATGTATATTTTCCACTACAATATCATGTTTCTTTATTCCATTTTTTATAGTCATGGTGTAGTGGAAAAATATGATATTATAGTGATGCTGGACTAATTTTATGTCTACTACAATGCGCGCGTCGAGGTAAAGCTTAGCTTGATACACAATAGAAACAAGTATGGCGTGTGCAGGTCATGCAAAAGCAATATGCTTTTTAATGCATTGCAACACATGGCCATTTGGTTATTGTCTAAATTGATGCTTATGTTGTTAAGTGTAGACCTTTTAGCTAAACATGATTGGCGGCTAAAAAAACAAAGTAGTATTAAACCTTGTCCCGGATAACCGATGGACTTTTCTTTTTAAACTTATCATTGTCGCTTATTTCTGCGAACTTAAGAGCTCTCATTCATGTGATGGAACCTTGTTGGGATTGCTAGCAGGTATCTGCGGCAGGTGAGATCCTTGTCCTCGAGCATCTTGTATCAGCATGGACTGACCGAGCCAGCCAGCGTTGTGAGGAAGATGTCGCATCTCTACCAAGACGATCAGGATCAGCCATCTCCTTCATGGTCTAAGGCGACCGCATCTTGGGCAGGGACCAATCATGGTTGCCCGGTGATGATATTTGCAGATGTTGCTGCTGCAGCAGCTCTAGGTGCATGTTCTGTTTAGGCCTGTTTGGCAATAGTTCAAGTTAATGACATGTTATATCAACAAAACGTTGTTGCATGGCAAAATTCACTCATGTTTCTTCCTTCAAAAAGAAAAGAAAAAAATCCAACCATCTCCACTAGCCAGCTACAAACTGAAGCTGCCAACGGAGAATGGACCATGGACAAGGAATTCCATATGCAACACAACATTGTAGCTTGTAATAGTGAACATTTTCTTGCAGTCAATGCCCGATGCTCATAATAGGGTGGAAGTATACTACATGTGTCACTTGAGCTTGTCATATTGCCATAACTTGTTATAAAACTCAAGTTCAGTTTATCATTTTTTGCAATAATATAAGACATTTGTGTACTCACGTGCATTTTTCATGTTGCTTACTAATCCCTCCACTCACTATTATAAGATATTTTGGATATTTCAATATAAACTACATACGGACTAAAGTGAGCGAACAAACACACTACAACATGTCTACATATATTCGATTTAGTAAGAACATCTTATAATACTGAATGAAGGAAGTATTTTTTATCTGAGAACTTGTGGAGATGGTTGGCAAGTATTTGAGGCAAGTATCTTATTTAGTAAGAACATATATTCAAACATATTATTTGTGAACATCTTATTTAGTAAGAACATATATTCGAAGCTATAGCACTCTATTTAAAATCATGGTGGTTCCCCTCCTTCCACCGAGATTTGAGGCAAGTATTTATCTGCGCGAAGGATTCTTATAGTAATTGCAAGACGGGCTGGTTTCAAGATTTTTTTTAAAATTGTGGACTTGTTTAAAGTATTAGCACAAAATGGCAATTTGTTGATTCAGTTGAAACAAATTTTCTATTTTCTAGATTAACATGAATACGTTCCAAGTTCTGCCTATGCATAAGCACATTTTTCATGTCAGTCATCCACACTCAATACACATTGCTGGCAATGCTCTTATGAGAATATCATGCACGGGTTTTTTTTGCTGGAAAGGAGCTTTTCATTCATCAGTCATTATGTTTACATTCAGAGATGACAATGCTAGCTATTTCCACAGGGGAGTTCGGAAGCCAACAGGTTGTGTGCTATTGCGAGTGCCCCCTACAAGCAAGGGTGTGAGGTGCTACATTTGCATGTCTGCTGATTTTAGCTAGACTAATCTTCCTTTCATGAGCCAGAATCCTTCTGATCTCATTGATCCGGTTCACATACCTCGAGCGCTCAACATCTTTAGACTGCACCATCTTCAACAACTCAGTGCAGTCCGTCTCCACAACCAACGACAAATTGGACCAGTGGAGCGCAAATCGAAGCCCTTCATCCATGGCCGCCATCTCCGCTTCCAGAGGATCACCACAATTAAAGAGCACCCGTGTCGCAGCGAAGATGACCGTGTAAGAATTTTAGGGTTTGCGGTCTACCCCCTAATTCCTCTGCGCTTATCCGTGGTGCCGCTCACAATTCGCATATGTGAGGCTAGGGGGTAGGGACCTTCTTATACTGTCTTTCCAAAGAGTCCACCTCTTATACAGATATAAGATTCCTAGTTTTTCTTCCACTAGTTTCCGGGATAGAGTCCAGATCAAATTACCAACCACGATCATATTTGTCTGTTAATGGATTCTACCCGTTATGTCCCCGGAGCACGCGCTTGTGAGCAACGCGCCATAATAGAGTGTAAATTCCTCTAATTACATAGATCAACGTTAGGGTTGTAATCTAAATATACGATCTAGCTCCTTCCAATCATCAGTGTACCCGGGTAGTCTTTCCAATATAAATAGTATATTGTATTCCACTGATAATCGACCAGCTTTCTTAAGCATATATCACTTAAGTACATTCCAGCAAGTAAAAATTCCATGCTAAACATGTAAATCAATTCCATGTATAAATACATGTACAATTCCATAATGAGGTATTCTGAATATTAGTAATTCCTAGTAATTTGAATATAGTTGCAGGACACATAATTCCAACATCTCCCACTTGTCCCAAACGACCATTCAAATATTAGTAAACCCATAGCCTTAACATGCTTGCCAAATACCTCCTGACTAAGAGGCTTAGTCAAGGGATCAACAATCATATTAACACAATGTTGAAAACCCACAAAAATATAAATATAGTGATACTTCCCTTCAATATGTTTCCTTGCTGTGACACGAGAGACATTAAATTTCCGCCTAATTATTCCAGCATAGCTGTCCTTGGCGTCTCGAGTATTATTTCCTCGAGTGTAATTCCACCTTTATAGGCACCTTGTGTATTTTGTTTCCTCAAGTGAATTTCCACATAAATTATTTCCACCACATATATCAATAATATGAATAATTCCACATCGAGTCAAGTATAAGATAACCATGTTGAATAAAATTTTAAAAACACATACATATCAAATCCAATCACTAAATGAAGTTCCATCAGTAACCATGCTTTGTAAGAAATTCCTGACTTCGGTCAGTGAACCTGCACCATATTAGTACTAAAAACAATAATTGAATATGCATACCTGGACTTATTTCTCATCTCGTAGATAGAATAATAACTTCCTCAATGTGTTTACCTTTAATATAAATTTCAGAACAAGTGACAGGTTGTGATGCACTTTCCACAATCTTATATGATGTGTGAGATTCCCTTAGCTGCTCGTCTTTCCTTCCATTGCTTGAATGCAACATAAATTCCGGTAGCTAAGGTATGATAATATAATGAAGATACATATTAATTCCAGTACCATTTATTGTTCCATTTTTCCTCAGGAGTTCAAATATAATTCCTCACTAAGTATGATTTCCTTTATCAAAGGAATTTTTAACATATTTGCAATTTTCCATAAAGAAACACTTCAAAATATTTTCTATGTATTTCCACTCCCGAAACATTGGAAGTTCTAGAAATTCCTTTCATATGAAAGTTAGAAAATGACCAAGCTTACACTTCCATCAATGCGAGTTATCAATGCACAAACAACCAAAGAATATTAATGTATACAATATAATGTAAACTATTTTACACTTACATTTGTAGATGACCGCCTTGCTTCATTCAAAAAACCATATGACCTGCTATTCCATTGATGTGAAGCTTGTTATAAGACCATACATTAATATAGTCAATTAGCAAACCATGTCTTTAGTTCCTCTTCCCTATATTCCAGGAGAGAGAGTTTCCATAAAGTATATGTTCCTTTTGTGTAAAGAACTGAATAGCAAGAGTGATATTATAATATTCCAATGAGCCAAATTTCCTTACAAAAAAAAGCTTACAAACAATGGGCTTGCGGTTGTTTGGTATGATAATAACTTCCCAAACTATATATTTCCTTATTGAGTTTATTCCTTCCCGCATTTCTTCCACTCATAGTTGACATTGATGACAAATTTAAGCCTTCTTAGGAGTTTTCCTCTAGTATTTAGAGTGACTTCCCCCCAAAAATCACATAACAATTATCCAGAGATTACATTCCAAGTTAATTCCTCCCACTTATCCTAAGCATGTCATGTTGGGAGTGTCACTTGTAGTTTCCTTGGGGTCAAGATTATATTCTAGTATGATTGTCAATAATTCCACCCTTGATGATAAAAATGATTGTGTTCCTACTTTCCGCCAGTATTCCTTTTCCATATAATTAATGAAACACCCTTTGATCCACTAGAATAACCATGAAAAAATTCCTGGTGTGCGCTTAACTGAGAGTTTCATGCCAAAATAGAAGATTTCCTTCCGGTGAAGTGACTATGCTAGACGGAGAATGATATCAACAAACGACAATATGCAATGCTTCTTTCCAAAGAAACAAGGAAGTATAAAAGACATTCAATTCCTCCATTCAATTGTGGAGTATATGGTATATTAGAATGGTGATTAGTTCCATGCTCTTTACATACAAACGATATGTTCCTGAAGTGTACTTCCCCCACCAATCAGTTGTTAAAACTAGGATATTCTTTACTCAACTGATTTTCCACTTCAGTATAACCTATGACCAGCACAATAAAACCTTCCGACTTGTATATAAAAGATAAACGTATGACCATATAAAAGTGTAATCATCGAAGAGTGAGATGAAATAAATAATCTGACCTCTAGTGGGAGTGCAAAGAAAAACTATAAGGATATCAGAAGAAAAGAAAATGATGTGAATCTTTTTATCTTCTTCCACCTTAAGAAAAGGCATGCAAGTCAGAAAAACCATTATATATGTGCTTCATAAAACCAAATTCCTCCCACTAAAGTATAGAATTCCATAATTAATGAGCCACCTGACAATGTTCCAAGATATATGACCAAGTCATAGGTAGCATCAATTAAAAGTTTCCAAGCATGTGTTCCCATTGTGAGTTTTCCTCCATATGGAGTTGTCTTTTCCAAATAAACAATTTGGGTCGCTAACTTCCAATGTACCATAAAGAGAAGACCATTGTGTGAGATTCAGTAATGCACTAATTTTACCACTGAGCAATATATCCAATCTTCATTTCTCCAATAGTATGCCATAGTAAATAGATTCCAAGATAGAACAATAAATCAAACCCTTTCTCACTGAAGTTGAACAAGTGTCCTATAATAGTATTGGTGTTCCTCCAGAAGGGAGTTTAATGACATATTTTTCAATTCCAAAGTATGTCAAATATAGCATTAGTGCCTAAGTAGACATCATCTTTGTTCCTTTGGAATTGTTTCAACAGAAACAAAGTCGCTATTGTATTCCATAATATATGATGTATACAAACAAACACCATAATCCGACTATTTGAAAAGAATAGTCACCAATAAATATAATTAGAGTGCAAATATTATCATTAGACATACCGATAGATGAAGAGCAAATTTCCTTGTCCTCGGAGTGACTCACACTTTCCTCCATAAACAAGTGATGCTCAATAATAACACTTCTCCCAAATCCCTTTCTAGTATGCATAATTTTCCGCATAATATTTCCATCATAGCAATATTCAGTATATAATCATTTGCTCAGTCTTCATGCATTTATTGTCTGGAGTCCTCCTAAATTTCTTCCAAGGAGTAGATTCCTTGCTATGATTTACATGCAACGAAATTAGCAACCAAAACAAGTTAGTCCGTTAATCAACGATCTAATAAAATAAACTAATTAATAGATAAGAGTTATGATTGTAATATGCATATCTTCCCCATAGCACGTGGTGCATGTGGTTCTTCCAGCCGGTCCAGTTGACTGATGCTAGGCATAATAAATAACAGAAATTCCATCTCTTCCCTTTAACTATTGCCTTGAAATTCCAGTAGTTTTTCAGAGAGAAAACTGCTGTTATCAATGATGTAGGTAGCAGCGGTAGACCGGCAGCAGGCGTGGGCGTGACCTGCAGTTTCCGAGCAGTTGCTCGTTCGGCTTGGCAAGTTGTTGAGTTAAGATTTAGTAGAAGACCTCACGGCGAAGGACTCAGCGATTATACGGACGAACACACGCTGTAGGATGTGCCGGTAGCGGACTAGATTCCGACGCATGCACATAGAAGCTAGCCTGATTGATTTCTGTATAGCTCGTACGTAGCAATGCCAGGCTTGACTTCCTTCTTTCCTTGATCCATGTGACGTGACCAAGAATTGCATGTGCTTTCACGTGGAGTACTAGTAGCAATAGCAATTGATCTGATGGTCTCGTGTTGATGAACATGACTTCCTCGGGACTTGGACCTTGGATGCTTTCCTTGGACGGATTTTACACGGCCGCTCCGTTCCATTGGATTTCCTTGCATGTCGTACATCGACCGACCGGGCGACGCGCAAGCCGGAAGGACCAACGCGTCGCGCTAGCTCTCCCGTGCAGATATCGCAACAGTTTCCACGGACGACGTGTCGGGGTAGATCAATAACAAAACGGAGACGAGTTCACAGTGGAATCGGCGACCACGGGAGCAGAGTTCGGAGCAGATCGGGTACGCAGCGGATTAGGGTTAGGGTGATCGGGACCGAACCATGCTCATGATGCCAATGTAAGAATTTTAGGGTTTGCGGTCTACCCCTAATTCCTCTGCGCTTATCCGTGGTGCCGCTGACAATTCGCATCTGTGAGGCTAGGGGTAGGGACCTTCTTATACTGTCTTTCCAAAGAGTCCACCTCTTATACAGATATAAGATTTCTAGTTTTTCTTCCACTAGTTTCCGGGATAGAGTCCAGATCAAATTACCAACCACGATCATATTTGTCTGTTAACGGATTCTACCCGTTATGTCCCCGGAGCACGCGCTTGTGAGCAACGCGCCATAATAGAGTGTAAATTCCTCTAGTTACGTAGATCAACGTTAGGGCTGTAATCTAACTATACGATCTAGCTCCTTCCAATCATCAGTGTACCCGGATAGTCTTTCCAATATAAATAGTATATTGTATTCCACTGATAATCGACCAGCTTCCTTAAGCATATATCACTTAAGTACATCAAGTAACAATTCCATGCTAAACATGTAAATCAATTCCATGTATAAATACATGTACAATTCCATAATGAGGTATTCCGAATATTAGTAAATTCCTAGTAATTTGAATATAGTTGCAGGACACATAATTCCAACAGACCGCTCCTTCATGATCCCGCAGGATGATCCCAGCCCCGGCTGTACCATCTTCTTTCAAAAAAGCACCAACTATAGTCAACTAAGCATAGTTCACATCAGGGGCCTTCCATTGCGACGTTACTATTGTTTCATGTGTGTTCTTTGACGTGCTTCCCAGGTAATCGATCACCTGCTTGCCCTTCGTAACGCTCGCTTCGGGATACTGCCGTATTGCGATTAGGGAAGTGATATAACTCGAGAGGAAATGGCGCGAGGCCTCAATCGAGATCGGGGTTTATAATGTGTGATCTCATTTCTTGCATAGCAAATCCTCCACATGATCATCAATGAAGCAAGCTTCTGCCCTTCCGACAATTTATCAAGCAGGCGGAACAACCACTCTGGCTCAGCATCACGCAGGTCAGCAGGGCTCGGTAATGCCCAGTGCCCTCGCATAGCCTCCCAGAGCGCCGCTGCATGAGGGCAGATGACAAGGGCGTGGTGTTATATATCATGCACGTGTTGAATATGCACAAATAGTTTCTATCCCCTGGGTTCACACACGTGTTTCAATTTTTTACGAACTTCTAAAATTTTGTTGTATGAAATATATAACAACACATATGTGAACTGAGAACTACATATGACAATTGTAGAAATTTAAGGAGAAAATTTAAAATTTATATCTAGGCGATTAGATGGGATCGATGGTTGTGATTATGAAGAAGGAATTCTGGAACAACCAATTCTAACTATGAGGCATTAGCTAAAAAAAGTTATATGAACTAATGAGGCTACGTCTTTTCCTTCCCCTCTTGTGAAAGTGGTGCCTAGGGCGAAGAACTCATCCCCTCCAGGCTCCGCAAGCGAGACCGTGGATTCACCTCCTCTCCACCTGTCGCCCTGGTGACCAGTGGCTGGGAGGGGAATCTCGGTGCCTCGGCTCCAACTATAGTTTAGGTTAGGTGTTTTCAGTCCTCGCATTGGCGGCACTTGGTTGGATGGCGACACTTCATCTTTGAACTGGTCTTCCGAGCTTCGATCCTCCTCAAGTTTGTCCTCGGGTGGAGTTGATGGAACTCCCATCTAGATTCCGATCATCTCATTGGAACAACAAGGTTAGGATTACTTGGTCGTGCTTGATGGCGAGAGATCTGGTGTGGGGCACTTCAGATTGATCCAAGGTTCAACCATGACAATTGTGGCTCTAGGACGCCGGTCCTTAGGGACATATGCATGAATACTTCCCGACCGTCATCGACAAGTCCATGTCAGCTCCGGGAGGGGAGCGGTGCATCGGTGACTCATTCTAGCAGCACAGTGGTCATTCAGTGGTCTAAGGACGTCGATGTAAGTTTTATTATGTTTGAGTTTCTTTCTACTTTTGGTGAAATTTGACGGTCGTTCTGGCTCCTTTCCGAAAAAACAACTAATGAAAATATATTATTTGCCAACATAAAGTGGGTAGATTTTTTATAAGGTACCCTTTAAATAGCATTTAATAATAAATATTCTGTATACAATTTTTTAAATTCTATTCTATATGTGTTTCCAGATACGCTTGGTTTTGTATAGTAATATGATATTACCATAAAGGTGGCGCATGCAAATATTTCAGCAGTTATTTGGCAAGTATGCCTATAATGGGACCGTCATTAATGAGTATAGGCTGTCCACAGTTTGCTCTATTTGTCACGTCTGCCTATCCTCCACTCATACTTTTTGGGAGGTATTAAACTCTTAGCATCTTTGTTTGAACCTTTATTCATTTGCCTAAATGATAAGCATACCCGACATACCTTCTTCTTCCTGCTTTCTTCTTCCTCATATGAATCTGTTGATTCAAAACTAGCTACTCTTCTATCCTCCCGTTAAAAAAAGAAGAAGCAACTCATCCTGCTGTATGCCTTCCACACCTTCCATGGCACCCGATCTAGTGAATGCTTCAAATTCTTACTATATGCTTCTTCGAGAGTTGTTCTTCCGTTTGGTCTTTGGTCTTCAAGTTGAGTCTTCCCTTTCCATGGAGATAATTGCCTTTTGGTTGTGGCTCCAAGGGAATGGCCAAGTTGATTTCCTTCGGCGCATATACTGTAACATCCCAAATTTTTAATTTGGAATGTTATACATTAGGTCATCATGCATACCATGTTTTTCTCGCATTTTCCGATCCTAGAAAATTTCACGCAACTCAAGGACCCTCGGAGAGAGTTGGAAGTTTCATTATTTTCATATTTGGGATTTCTCAAATTTTGAAAATAGGATCATTTGGATTTATTTAATTATCTTCATAAAGTTTTCCTATAAAAATTTTGAGAGAGGGAATAATATGACTTTCCCAAATTTAGGAATAATGAGGATTTAATAAATAAACCCATTTTGGTTTTGCCGGAGTTTTATTTGCGTTTTATTTGCCTTAGGGAAAAATGCGTGTTTTAAAAAAAAAATTTGCATTTAGGCCCCGAGTAAAGTTCATTTTTGTTCGACTCATTTTTAGGAGTCGGGGAAAGTTTACTGTATTAATTTTGAAGTTCGTTTAGATTTTTTTTATTTTGTCGCTCTGCGCGCG
>NC_041380.1:57271537-57272114 GCF_002162155.2 Triticum dicoccoides | reverse complement strand
TTCTTTCTAGTCTATCTTCTTGCTCGTTTATCGGAATCAGGTGATTCAAATGCCTGGAGTTTCGCCTCGAAACCGCCGTTCCGACTAACCAACTTAAACTAAGTTTTGTTACTGTAAAATTTTGACCTAGTTTCAACTTGCTAGAACCGAGTTGTTTTCTTTCGTCGTTTGACTTTCGATGCTTTATTTGATTCGATTCTTTTGCAACCAGGGTTCTTAAGTTGAACTCTCTGGTTAGATCTTTTATTCGAGATTTCCCTGTGCATTAGATGAGTACTTATTGTATGCTTGTTGTTTGTCTGCGATAGATTACCCGGATTGCGCCGCTTGTTACTTCGAAACCCTAGGACTCGCGGATCATCAGCAAGGCAAGTAACACTTTGATCATACCTTTTCTACAACCCATGTTTTATTGCATTAGATCAAACCCTCAAACACTTGCATTGTTAGGATCTAATTAAATTGTGGGTTGGGAAGTAGAATTGAGGTAGTACCTATTACCTGTTACTTATGAAACCTTGGGAGTTACTTCTACGTTTGCTTATTATGCTATGCTATGCTAGTAGACGTGGATTGG
>NC_041380.1:57263548-57271527 GCF_002162155.2 Triticum dicoccoides | reverse complement strand
CGGTCTACCCCACATGTAAGGTGCTAGTGCTTCTGAAAGACTATGTCTCGGTCATCCGTTTCTCAAACACCATGTAGTGCGAGAAAACAAACGGAGGCGATCGAGTCATGTGGGGAAAAGTGCGCAAACCTCTGCAGAGTAACAAACTAATCATGATTAGCCGTGTCCCCGGTTATGGACATTTTGAGTATCTAGTACTTGAATATCTTTGTGAATCTCAACATGTTACCTCTAATAAAAGCTATTGGGTTTTAATGAGTACTTTTAAATTGGGATTGAGGATGCTGTCAACCATTCTCAATGTTTAACAACCACCATGATAGTTAAACAAAATTATTCCTTTGAGGTAGGGAAAAATTGGCTTTTCGCAAAACTGTAACCATAGAGCCTTACCACCAGCCATAATGCATGTAGTATAGGCTTATTGTTTCATTACTCTCTATGTGTTACATTGCCAGCATATTCCATGTGCTGACCCGTTTACGGGCTGCAACGTTAATGTTGCAGACTTTTCAGACGACGATTGAGGTGCGTTTAGGTCGTGGTTCTATACTCAGTGATGCCGATGGAGTTGATGGACTCACTTATCTTCCAAGCTTTCCGCTGTTATCGTTATTAGATGGCCTTAAGCCATATTTATTGTAATAAGTTCTTTTTGAGCCATCGATGTAATAATTGTGTGATTGCAACTCTGCTATAAAACCTCGATGTACTGTGTGGTGTCAGCATTACTGATCCAGGGATGACACCGTAGCACAGTAGACGTGATCCATTCGGGTCAGGTCGCTACAGAGATGGTATCAGAGCACACGCTGACTGTAGGACACGACCACTAAGTTAAGGCCATAGATCACTACTCTCCTCTCATTTTCTAACTCCTCATCTATTCTACTCTTTAGGATGAAGGACGCGAAGATCAAGTACACCCAACCGGATGAAGGCACACCATTTGGATTTCACTTGAAGGAAGTTACCAAGTACCTGAACATTGGACTACCAAGTTTCACCGGGACTTTCAACGCCACTCTGCCTGAAGAGGAGCGCTGGAAGATTCACGCTCACGTTCCGGGAAGAACATTCGCGCCAATCACGAAGCCCATAGATAGTATTTTCAGTGCACCAACTTGGAGTCTGGGAAAGAGCATGGCAGCTCACATCACCATGGGACGCATTGGAGAAGTTTATCAAGAAGACCTCAAGGACACCATCTACCAGATTTGCGGACGCCGAGACGACAAATGGGACATAGTCAGCCCCAAGAAGGATAGATCCATTGCAGCTTTTATCCAGGAGTTAAACCAGCACATTTGACGCCATGAGAACCAGATGTGCAATGATATGGTAGAGTTGAAGAATGCGAAGGCAAGGATCATCGAGCTAGAAGGAGAGATGAAGAATCTACGCAAGGACTACATGGACGAGATCGTAGCTGTCGTAAGGCACAATAACGATCTTAAGTATGAGATTGAAGAACTCAAGAAGAAATTGGAGCTCAAGAATGAAGACAAGTACGTCGCATGTCCAGACGACTACATCATCCTCGACGACACCGATTCGGATCCAAGTGAACCCGATTTTGAAGACGAAGCTGGAGCAGACATCATGGAATCTTCCACCGGTTCAAATTTCTAGAAGTCCCCCACATATTAGTAGTATTTCCCCCATGTAAACATTATAGTACACGCACTTGCGATAGATAGATCGTTGTAAGCCTTGTTTGATTGAATGGAGTGATTTTGTGTGCTTTTGCTCATGTGCATTTGGGTAGTGATTCCCCTTAGACCTCATTCTATTCTAAAATTCTCTTCTTTTCTAAAACCATCAGATGCCTCCGAGACGTGACAATGGATTTCCACCAGAGCTCACTCAGTTGATCCAGCAGCAGAATCAATTGATGCAGATGTTAGTTCAGAATCAGCAGAACAACAACAACAACCCACCACCACCACCTGCGGATCATTTGACTCGTTTCCTTAGACTAAATCCGCCGGTGTACTCCAGTAGCACCGAGCCGATTGTAGCAGATGATTGGCTCCGCAAGATAGGAAGGGAGTTGACCACTGCAGGATGCACAGATGGAGAAAGAGTGAAGTTTGCAGCACATCAGCTTGAAGGACCCGCAGCCGCATGGTGGGAGAATTTCACAGCCACTTACCCGGTAGACACTGTCACATGGGATCAATTTCAGCAAGCTTTCCGCACTGCCCATGTTTCAGCAGGAGCTATGGCCATAAAGAAGCGTGAGTTTCGCAACTTACGCCAAGGAGGAAGGACTGTTGGCCAGTATGTGGAGGAGTTTAGTAAGCTAGCCCGTTATGCCCCAGATGACGTTGCTACGGATGTAGCTAAGCAGGAGAAGTTTCTAGAAGGACTGAATGATGAGTTCAGCATGCAGTTGATGGTAGCAAATTTCAATAACTACCAGGAGTTAGTAGATCGTGCCATCATGATTGAAGGGAAGCAACAGCTGATTGAGAACCGTAAGAGGAAGTATGGACAGGGGAAGTATAACTCTGGAGCCCAGCAGAAGCCCCGTTTTACCCCTAAACCGGGATTTAAGTTTCAGCACACCCATGGAGGAGGTAGCTCGCACAACCATAATGGCCACAAGAATGGTAATGGGAATGGAGGAAGCAACGGCCAGAACCGAACAACCCCATCAACCCCAACCAAGAGAGACCTGAGTCAAGTCACCTGTTTCAAGTGTTCGAAGACCGGACATTATGCCAATGAATGTCCTGAAGGCCAGAATGGAAATGGCAATGGAAGCTCTGGGAAGAAGCCGAACCCTTTCAATAGGGGACAGGTGAACCACGTTAATGTGGAGGAGATTGAAGATCAGCCCGATGCAGTAATCGGTAAGTTTTTGGTTAAGTCATTTACTGCACTCGTTCTTTTTGATACTGGTGCATCGCATTCATACATATCAAGGGGATTTGTGGAAAAGCATAGCCTGCCCAGTAGGATTCTTAAAACACCTATGCTAGTAAGCTCGCCAGGAGCAGAATACATGGCCAGACAAGGATGTTTTCAAGTACCATTGAGTATAGGAAGGCATGTATTCCCAACGGATTTAATTATTCTGGAATCCCAAGGTCTGGATGTGATTCTTGGTATGGATTGGCTGTCGATGTATGGAGGAAACATCGATTGCGCCAGTAAGACAATTTTGCTTACCACACCAGAAGGAAGAAGGATCAAGTATGTATCCCGGCATGTGCCAAACAGGACACAAGTGAATTGCTTATCAGGAGTGGTGCAGGAAGAAGTACCAGTGGTGAAGGATTTTCCTGATGTATTTCCGGAAGAGTTGCCAGGCATGCCACCGGATAGAGACATCGAGTTTTTGATTGAACTATTGCCAGGAACAGGCCCGATATCGAAACGACCATACAGGATGCCAGCACAAGATTTGGCAGAAATCAAGAAGCAGATTAAGGAGCTATTGGATAAAGGTTATATACGCCCAAGCTCTTCACCTTGGGGATCACCCGTTTTGTTAGTAGAGAAGAAGGATGGATCTTTGAGAATGGTTGTTGATTATCGTGAATTGAATGCGGTAACAATCAAGAACAAGTACCCACTACCAATGATAAATGATCTGTTTGATCGTTTGCAAGGAGCCAAAGTGTTTTCCAAGATCGACTTGCGATCAGGGTACCATCAGTTGAAGATTCGGGAGCAAGACATACCCAAGACTGCATTTACCACGAGATATGGACTGTACGAGTATACCGTTATGTCATTTGGATTGACTAACGCACCTGCCTATTTTATGAACCTGATGAACAAAGTGTTTATGGAGTTTTGGATAAGTTCGTCGTAGTGTTCATTGATGACATCCTAGTTTATTCAAAGAATGAAGAGGAGCATAAGGAACATTTGCGTTTGGTTTTGGAGAAATTAAGGGAACATCAGTTATATGCCAAATTCAGCAAATGTGAGTTTTGGCTAAAGGAAGTTGGATTTCTCGGACATGTTATATCCGGAGAAGGAATAGCAGTTGACCCCACAAAGGTTGAGACCGTAACTAATTGGGAAGCACCAACGACAGTTGGAGAGATTCGGAGTTTTCTTGGACTCGCAGGATACTACCGAAGATTCATTGAGAATTTCTCAAGGATTGCTAAGCCTATGACTGAATTGTTGAAAAAGGATAACAAATTCATATGGACTGAGGACTGTGAGGCAAGTTTTCAGGAGTTGAAGAAAAGATTGGTTACCTCACCAGTTTTGATATTGCCAGATCAGACTAAGGATTATGAGGTGTATTGCGACGCTTCACGTCGAGGACTTGGAGCAGTGCTTATGCAGGAGGGAAGAGTTGTTTCATATGCTTCACGACAACTTAAGCCCCATGAGTTGAATTATGCCACTCATGATTTGGAGTTAGCAGCCGTTGTGCATGCCCTGAAGACGTGGAGACATTTTCTCATTGGAAATCATTGTGAAGTATATACGGATCACAAGAGTTTGAAGTACATCTTCACACAGAAGGAATTGAATCTCAGACAAAGGAGATGGTTAGAACTTATCAAGGATTATGATATGAGATTGCATTATCACCCCGGAAAGGCTAATGTCGTAGCAGACGCATTGAGCCGTAAGAGCCACGTCAATACCCTAATGATGGGAGGAATACCCAATGAGTTAGCCGAGGACCTTCGAGAGCTATGTTTGGAAATAGTTCCGAGAGGCTACGTAGCAACATTGGAGATTCAGTCGACACTGATGGACAAAATCAGAGAAGCCCAAAAGGCAGATAAGGAAGTTGCCTCTATAAAGGAGAAAATGGTCAAAGGAAAGGCTAAAGGATTTCGTGAGGATGAACACGATACCCTATGGTTTGAAGACTGTGTTTATGTGCCCAATAACCCAGAAATCAGGAAGTTGATTTTACAAGAAGCCCATGATTCACCCTATTCGATTCACCCAGGAAATACCAAGATGTATTTGGATTTGAAGAACACTTTCTGGTGGACCGGAATGAAGAAGGATATTGCGGAATATGTAGCTATTTGCGATGTATGTCAGAGAGTAAAGGCAGAACATCAGAAGCCAGCATGATTGTTACAACCGTTGCCGATACCCGAATGGAAGTGGGATAAACTAGGCATGGATTTCATCACAGGTTTGCCAAAGACCCGTTCAGGATATGACTCGATTTGGGTTATAGTCGACCGTTTAACAAAGGTAGCTCATTTCATTCCAGTCAAGACCACCTATAGCAGTGCTAAGTTGGCAAAGATATACATGACCAGAATTGTGTGTTTACACGGAGTTCCGAGGAGCATCGTATCAGATAGAGGAACCCAGTTTACCTAGAAATTTTGGAACCAGTTGCACGAGACATTGGGAACTAGATTGGAATTCAGTACAGCTTTCCACCCACAGACCGATGGACAGACTGAGAGAGTCAATCAGATTTTGGAAGATATTCTGAGAGCTTGTGCACTAGATTATGGATCTAGCTGGGATGATAATTTACCGTATGCGGAGTTTCTTATAACAATACTTACCAAACCAGTTTGAAGATGGCCCCTTTCGAAGCTTTATACGGAAGGAGGTGCAGGACACCGTTATCATGGAATGAAGTTGGAGACCGTCAATTCTTTGGACCAGATTTGATTAAGGAGTCTGAACAGAAGGTTAAGTTGATTCGAGACAGGCTCAAGGTAGCCCAGTCCAGACAGAAGAGCTATGCCGATTCAAAGCGCAAAACGATTGAGTATGAAGTTGGAGACAGAGTATATCTCAGAGTATCCCCGCTTCGAGGAGTTAAGCGTTTTGGAGTTAAAGGAAAGTTAGCACCCCGTTTCGTTGGACCGTATAAGATTTTGCAACGTATGGGAGAAGTTGCTTATAAGTTGGAATTGCCAGAAGGACTGTCAGGAGTTCATGATGTATTCCATGTTTCTCAGTTGAAGAAATGCCACCCAGAGATAGCAGAGGTACTGTTAAGAGACACAGTGCCACTGGAAGCAATTCAGTTGAAGGATGACTTGACATATGAGGAAAAACCTGTTAAGATTCTCGATTATGCCAGCAGAGTTACCCGCAGCAAAGTTATCAAGTTTTGTAAAGTTCAGTGGAGCCACCACACTGAGGATGAAGCCACCTAGGAAAGAGAGGAAGTTTTGCTCAAGGACCACCCTCACCTATTTTCTAGCCAACCCGAATCTCGAGGGCGAGATTCATCTTAAGGGGGTAGGTTTGTAACATCCCAAATTTTCAATTTGGAATGTTATACATTAGGTCATCATGCATACCATGTTTTTCTCGCATTTTCCGATCCTAGAAAATTTCACGCAACTCAAGGACCCTCGGAGAGAGTTGGAAGTTTCATTATTTTCATATTTGGGATTTCTCAAATTTTGAAAATAGGATCATTTGGATTTATTTAATTTTCTTCATAAAGTTTTCCTATAAAAATTTTGAGAGAGGGAATAATATGACTTTCCCAAATTTAGGAATAATGAAGATTTAATAAATAAACCCATTTTGGTTTTGCCGGAGTTTTATTTGCGTTTTATTTGCCTTAGGGAAAAATGCGCGTTTTAAAAAAATTTGCATTTAGGCCCCGAGTAAAGTTCATTTTTGTTCGACTCATTTTTAGGAGTCGGGGAAAGTTTACTGTATTAATTTTGGAGTTCGTTTAGATTTTTTTTATTTTGTCGCTCTGCGCGCGAGACCGTTTTAAAAAAAAAAAAAGAAAAAAAAAACTGCAGCGCCTTGGGCCAAAGGCCCAAGCTGCTAGCCGCCGGCCGGCCAAGGCCAAGGCCACCGCGCGCGCACGCACCAAGGGGGCCAGGGAGCCACTCCTTTTTCCTTGTCCTAGTAGGACTCTTTTCCTACTTCGTTTATTCCGTATCTAATCCTAGATCTATTCCTAATCCTAATCTATTTCTTGCCCCCTACCCCAAGCAAAAACCCTCCCCTCCCCAATATAAATACCCAAGCACCCCCCACCTCTAAACCATCAAACCAACACCTCTCCTCTCCTCCGCCTCACCACCGCGCCACCCAACACCGCCGCCGCCTCACCACCGCGCCACCCAACGCCGCCGCCGCCTCACCACCGCGCCACCCCACACCCAACGCCGCCGCCGCCTTACGCCGCCGCCGGAGCCCCTCGCTCTTCGAGGTACTAGCCCCGCGCCGCGTCACCTTTTCTTCTCTCGGATCGTTTTCTTCTAATCGTTCCGATTCTTTTCTTCTCTAAACCGTTCCGGTTTTCTAGATCAGTTTTTCGTTCGGATTTCTTCTCCGAAACCCTAGATCGGATTCGTTTTCTTCTCCGATTTAGTTGCCTTTTTACCATTCGCCGGACCGTTCGTCCTAACGAACGTGATCACCGGATTCTTCTAGGTTAATGAACGTCCGTTCGTTTAACCGTTCATCGTTCTCTTTTCTCGTCGGATTTATTCCGCGATTCTTCCGATCGTGATTTCAGATCCGATCTTCTTTCTAGTCTATCTTCTTGCTCGTTTATCGGAATCAGGTGATTCAAATGCCTGGAGTTTCGCCTCGAAACCGCCGTTCCGACCAACCAACTTAAACTAAGTTTTGTTACTGTAAAATTTTGACCCAGTTTCAACTTGCTAGAACCGAGTTGTTTTCTTTCGTCGTTTGACTTTCGATGCTTTATTTGATTCGATTCTTTTGCAACCAGGGTTCTTAAGTTGAACTCTCTGGTTAGATCTTTTATTCGAGATTTCCCTGTGCATTAGATGAGTACTTATTGTATGCTTGTTGTTTGTCTGCGATAGATTACCCGGATTGCGCCGCTTGTTACTTCGAAACCCTAGGACTCGCGGATCATCAGCAAGGCAAGTAACACTTGATCATATCTTTCCTACTACCCAGTTTTATTGCATTAGATCAAACCCTCAAACACTTGCATTGTTAGGATCTAATTAAATTGTGGGATGGGAAGTAGATGAGGTAGTACCTATTACCTGTTACTTATGAAACCTTGG
>NC_041380.1:57262231-57263503 GCF_002162155.2 Triticum dicoccoides | reverse complement strand
AGATTTGATTAAGGAGTCTGAACAGAAGGTTAAGTTGATTCGAGACAGGCTCAAGGTAGCCCAGTCCAGACAGAAGAGCTATGCCGATTCAAAGCGCAAAACGATTGAGTATGAAGTTGGAGACAGAGTATATCTCAGAGTATCCCCGCTTCGAGGAGTTAAGCGTTTTGGAGTTAAAGGAAAGTTAGCACCCCGTTTCGTTGGACCGTATAAGATTTTGCAACGTATGGGAGAAGTTGCTTATAAGTTGGAATTGCCAGAAGGACTGTCAGGAGTTCATGATGTATTCCATGTTTCTCAGTTGAAGAAATGCCACCCAGAGATAGCAGAGGTACCGTTAAGAGACACAGTGCCACTGGAAGCAATTCAGTTGAAGGATGACCTGACATATGAGGAAAAACCTGTTAAGATTCTCGATTATGCCAGCAGAGTTACCCGCAGCAAAGTTATCAAGTTTTGTAAAGTTCAGTGGAGCCACCACACTGAGGATGAAGCCACCTGGGAAAGAGAGGAAGTTTTGCTCAAGGACCACCCTCACCTATTTTCTAGCCAAACCGAATCTCGAGGGCGAGATTCATCTTAAGGGGGTAGGTTTGTAACATCCCAAATTTTCAATTTGGAATGTTATACATTAGGTCATCATGCATACCATGTTTTTCTCGCATTTTCCGATCCTAGAAAATTTCACGCAACTCAAGGACCCTCGGAGAGAGTTGGAAGTTTCATTATTTTCATATTTGGGATTTCTCAAATTTTGAAAATAGGATCATTTGGATTTATTTAATTATCTTCATAAAGTTTTCCTATAAAAATTTTGAGGGAGGGAATAATATGACTTTCCCAAATTTAGGAATAATGAGGATTTAATAAATAAACCCATTTTGGTTTTGCCGGAGTTTTATTTGCGTTTTATTTGCCTTAGGGAAAAATGCGTGTTTTAAAAAAAAAATTTGCATTTAGGCCCCGAGTAAAGTTCATTTTTGTTCGACTCATTTTTAGGAGTCGGGGAAAGTTTACTGTATTAATTTTGGAGTTCGTTTAGATTTTTTTTATTTTGTCGCTCTGCGCGCGAGATCGTTTAAAAAAAAAAAAACAACTGCAGCGCCTTGGGCCAAAGGCCCAAGCTGCTAGCCGCCGGCCGGCCAAGGCCAAGGCCACCGCGCGCGCACGCACCAAGGGGGCCAGGGAGCCACTCCTTTTTCCTTGTCCTAGTAGGACTCTTTTCCTACTTCGTTTATTCCGTATCTAATCCTAGATCTATTCCTAATCCTA
>NC_041380.1:57246819-57260638 GCF_002162155.2 Triticum dicoccoides | reverse complement strand
GTAACCATAGAGCCTTACCACCAGCCATAATGCATGTAGTATAGGCTTATTGTTTCATTACTCTCTATGTGTTACATTGCCAGCATATTCCATGTGCTGACCCGTTTTCGGGCTGCAACGTTAATGTTGCAGACTTTTCAGACGACGATTGAGGTGCGTTTAGGTCGTGGTTCTATACTCAGTGATGCCGATGGAGTTGATGGACTCACTTATCTTCCAAGCTTTCCGCTGTTATCGTTATTAGATGGCCTTAAGCCATATTTATTGTAATAAGTTCTTTTTGAGCCATCGATGTAATAAGTGTGTGATTGCAACTCTGCTATAAAACCTCGATGTACTGTGTGGTGTCAGCATTACTGATCCAGGGATGACACCGTAGCACAGTAGACGTGATCCATTCGGGTCAGGTCGCTACATATACTCTTTTGGTGACAACCATTTTTGTGCCCTTGTTTCTTCTGCAAAACGTTTTCTGGAACTTCTCCATTTCGGATTTGATGATTTAGCGAGCAGATCTATACCAAGAAGTGACTTTAAGAAGGAAGCTGTTGAAGGAATTTCTTTCTACCTCAATGGTATCTGTTACGAGGCCTTGGAAGATCTTCGAGAAAGAATAGAGATGGATTTTATCCATAATCAGAGGACATATCTGCGCCATAATGCCTATAGACAGTCCATGACTGATCGGGTTCCTGTAGGCTCGGTAAGACTAGCTAAGGTTATTATTTAGTTACCGATATTCTAGAAAAAAAATTAGTTACCGAGGATCGGATCTGTTACTAGTTGAAGGTTTTACCCTTTTGTGATTTACCTTATCATCCATGCAGATGACTGATCTATACCTACAAATAATGAAATTGTTGGCCTTGGTCCCTGTACGCTGATGCTAGGTGTAGATCGATTGATCTCACCGGGAGACACGCACATGACGAGCGTGTCACTCTTGTAGTTTATTGCTCTGATCTTGTGTTACTGGGGTAGGTTATAGGTATATATAATGCAGCTATAGCTAGCTATATATACTCTCCTAATCCTATACGGTGATTGATTCTTGTCCTAGCCGGACTACAACAACATGGTTAATTCCAACAAACATCAGTAGTATTTTAGTTTTTGATTGTTGGTTTTAATAAGATAGTTAACTGCTCATGCGGGGTAGTAAGATCTGTTAGAGTTTGTGAAGTATTTTCTGCCTTTTTCTGATTTACCAAGTCATCTATGCAGGAGCACCTTCTCACCAAGATCAAAGCTTTGTATGTCAACACTCCAAATCATGATGGAGAAGACACAAGTTCTAGAAATATCCATGTTCAAACAAGTCATATAAATGACGAAGTACACGATTATCATTCAACTTCCCGTTTGGTGACATCATTGGATAGCTTGAGCTTAAGAGAGAAGCATAATGATGCAGTAAGAACGCCATAAATTCTATGCATCGTGATTATATGTCACTAATAATTATTTGCATGTTCATTCTTTTATTTTCTGATGAGACTTGATAGCTTTCATCCAATACTTTGCAGATCATGCAACAATCATCTGATGTTCCTAAAAGCTCGGTGAGAGTAGTTCAAATCTGCAATAATGAAATATCTGTTAATAGTTTGTGAAGTATTTTCTACTTTTTCTGATTCACCAAGTCATCTATGCAGAATCACCTTCTTACCAAGATCAAGGCTTTGTATGCTAACACTCCAAAGCATCCTGGAGAAGGCACAAGTTCTAGAAATATCCATGTTCAAACAAGTCAAATGCATCATGGAGAAGGCTCAAGTTCAAGAAATATGCATGCTCAAACAAGTCATATGTTCCGCCATGATTATCAATCAACCTCCTGTTTGGCAGCATTGCTGGATAAGTTGAGCTTAAGAGAAAACCATAACGATGCGGTAAGAAAGCCATCATCACTGATCATTCTTTGCATGTTCATTTGTTTATTTTCCAATAAGACTTTATAGCTTTCTTCCAAATACTTAGTGCAGTTCCTAGCTTGAAGAGAAAATAATAATACATTTCTTTGCAGATCATGCAACAACTATCTGATGTTCCACCTGATGAGAGAACTTTGTTCGTGACATTTTCCAATGGTTACCCACTGACCAAAGATGAACTGTATGATTTTTTTATGAGGTATATGCCTTTCATTTCAGTTCATTACATACGTAATAGGGACAGCCTACATGCAAGTTGAATGATTTTTCTATTTTGGTCAGTCGACTGATCTAAAAATTCTGTTTGTCGATTTGCTCCATATCTTTCATCACCCAGCTGCTTAGCAGTGCACGTACTAGTGGCTGCTTACTTCATCACCCAGCTGTAGCTGCTTTATCACTAGTTCATTTTTATATTTGCTTGTGTGTTCCTACGTACTAGCAGAGATGCTTTCATCCCCTCGCAAAAAAAAGAGATGCTTTCATCATCCAGCTGTAGCAAACATGCATAGGGCCGCTAGTTCTTTCAGGCGTAGGTCAGCGAGAGATCGGTCATTTTTATGTATACTTGAATCACACACATGATACAATCCTATGTAGCTGGGCTGCTTTAAAACAGACGAAAAGATTGACTAACTAAAAAAGATTTCATGTGACAGAAGAATAGCAAAAACGATTAACATATAAATTCCATTTAAGTTCGTAACACAAAATTGTGCACAAATAGAAAACCTGTTTTTTTCTTGAATATCCACGAGTGTGCATATTATATATTAAAGAAGAAAGGCAAAGAGTGCATCGAAAGCAAAATACAAAGCATTAACCAGATAATAATCAAAAGAAGAAAAGGGCCAGTCGTATGAAATTCTAATACTTGTGGTAAATCCGATTTTGCACCATCCAATGGACAAATGAAAGCGCATCAAAATAAAAATTGCGCTTTTTAAAATATGCAAGAATAAACATATAATATTGTAATTTCTACAAAATATAGAAGTAAGAAGGAATGAATTAGTGGCATTGGTAGTATCATAAAAGAATAAAGGAAGTGAAATAAAAACTAAGACAAAATCAAAATAATGGATTCTACAAAAGAATGAATTAGTGACTTTAGTATCATCCTTTAAGAATAGAGAAAATAAATAAAGAATTAAAAAATATGGGATTTCTAAGGAAGAATGAATTAATGCCATTGGTATTACCCTTTAAGAAGAAAGAAAATAAAAAAGTTAAAACACACAATGACGAAATTTGCATACAATATACATAATTTTTATTTTTAATACGAAAGAATAAGCATATAATAGTGTGAATTGATCAAAAAATGTTTCCTAACAAGGAATGAATTAGTGACATTGATATTAACCTTAAAGAAGAAATAAAATGAAATGATCACTAAATCAAATTAATAAAATTTAATAAGAAACAATGAATTAGCGACATTGGTATAAATCTTGAAGAAAATAGATAATGATTTTTCAAAGAAAACTTGCACACAACTTTGCTATGAAGTTGAACTTTTTATTGCATGCAAACGACAATCATATAATAGTGTAATTTTTGCACTATTGCATAGTATTTATGTGTATACATTTACACTCACCCAACATCCCAAAAATACCTACAAAGAAAACAATTTATTAATAAAGAAAAACAAAAAACAAAAGAAGAAACATATAAAAATAGAAAAGGCAAAAAAGAAACAAAGGGAGAGAAGGGAGGGCAGGGTGGCATAGGTAATGGGTTTCAACCCACTAGCCAATCGACTGACCCAAATATGTGGTCAGTCAATAAAAAACAAGACACACCGCAAAGCAGCTCACATGATGGCCCACAGGAAAAAGCAGGTATCTCAAAGCAGAAATCTATGGTCAAAAAATCAATTAACTCAAAATTAACTTTTAGGTGATTTACATATAGCTAAAGTGTACGTAACAAGCACAATTATGTGCTTGGAGAATGGCTTGGTAATAAACAGTCCAATATTAGAGTCGTGGGAAATTAGTGAACCAAATTTCAAATGTAAGCACATATTCATCTATTCACCCCCAAAATCTAATGTGAAGCATATCTCTTTTTAGACAGTAGGCTTGATGAGCCTCCTTTAAATTAATAAAGCTCCAAACGGTTGTAGTAGAGATACAAAGTGCCGAGGAAACAACTTATAGGGCAGAAGACAGGAATTAACTAACAAAAGTAAAGCGGAAAAGTGGACCTTGGATTCGATGAAGCACTCGCGAGAGTGATGGTGAAGCAGGAACTTGGTGTGCAAGTAGGCAAGTAAAGGTGAAAACACCCTCGTCCATTTGAAAGAAGGCTAGAACATGTCGCACACTCATTTGTATGCATCGACGAAGAGAACCCTACGCTCTCGCTCTAGTTCGATGGGTGTTGTGCGGTTGATGAGTAGAGAATCTCACCTAAAGCATAGCGTTTGGAATGATGAGAAACCTGCCAAGGAGAAGAAAGACAAATGGCCATGTCATAGATCACAACTACTGTTGACTGCCTCACAACAACATATCAATATGCGCATCAGGGCCCAAGGTTCCATGGCCGAAGCCTTTTTATTAGTAATGACATTGTAGTACTTCCCGAATTGATAATCCGGGCAAAGGATTTTCACTCGGAACTCGAGTAAGATGAGCATGGACCCTCAATGATGTGTCCAAGGAGGAAAGAGACATCCAAGAACGTCATTATTGGCTACGTGGACCACCATCACACAAAGGTATGACATGGGTACCAAGACAGGGCATTGGAGGTCAAGAAGATGCCACCCAGATCTGGAAGGGGACGGGGGCGGGCATAACAAACGTGTCGTGAACCATGACCGATCACCAGTAGACCACTCTGATACCTAGCAAACAAGAAAGAAAACTAGCCCTCCATGTCACAATTCTTAGTCAGGAGACCATCATGATCACCATCCAAGGCTCTCCTCGGCTTCCAAACCTCCCATGCCTCCACGAAGGAACAAGGAAGATACCTTCTCATCTGAGAGGCCCAACACTAACTAGTGTATCTCCATGTGTGGACCACCAGAATGCAATGAAAAACCGCTCAGACTTGTCCAATAACCAAATACAACTCACACAATTTTGTATACTCTCTCTCTCTCTCTCTCTCTCTCTCTCTCTCTCACACACACACACACACACACACACACAAGCGCGCATGCACGTAGCTGGCAGCGCAGAGGACGAAGAGTATCACTGGAGCTCCCTCACCATCCACCCCTTCCCCACCGCGAGAGGCATCAGGTCCAGATCCACAAAGTGTCAGCAGCCTAGGAAGATGCAAAATGCGTCGTTGGCTCTTGGTTGTCAGGATCCAAGACCCCCGACTAACCCAACGTCAAACATGGTTGCACCACCCATTACTAAATGAGTTGCACATAGAGAGTGGCTCGCTATTGTCATCCTCGAGCTTCGCGAGCTTGCTAGCTGCCACTTGGCCATGATTTGTAAGCGGGAAGGAAAAGTGTTTGAGGGCTCTGGTTGGTCGCCTACGATATCAGTCTTGATGGAGTGACACGTGGAAGTGAGACGTTTGCCAACAAGGTATTGTGAGGCATAAATTGTTGAAAATGGAGAAGGTAGAGCTTTCGTATAATTTGGTATTAAAGGTAACAATATTAAGTTGTGACCTTTGTTTTTTTTAATCCCAGTTCAAAAATACTTGTCTTTTTTATCCCAGTGTGTTTGGCAACTTTTGCGAAGGGGAATGGAAGTTAAGATGCAGGGGCTTATGTGAAAGAGAAATGATGAGTCACATTATTCCTGAGACCTTTGTTTTGGTATCTACAAGGAATTATGTGTCACAATTTGAGAGAGTTTGTGGGAATTAAATGAGAGCTTAAGTAAGAGATGATAACAATGGTCTGGCTCTTTGCAAGTCGAATCCTATAATATGGAGGTTACTAAAGCATTTCCGGGAGGAAACATGGTGGAATCAACATGTTTCCTATCTATGCCATGTTTCAAATTTGTACTATGATATTGGCATGGTGGACTTTATGCATTGTCACCAGGAAGCGAATGTGGCAACACAACTATTTTGTCCAACGTATCAGTTGTAAATATGGGTCGGTGATCCTCCATTATTTTGAACTCTCATGCGGACGATATAACTATTGGTTGGTTATCAATGAAGTGCACCATGGTGACGACCCCTCAAAGAAAAGTAAGAGATGATTACATAAGTTACGATGATGCCTCAAGATGCTCTTTTTAAAGCAACCCGTTCCCAATTACCACCCTTTTTCTATTATTAAAATGGTGGGAGGTGAACTCTAAACTCCTATGTTTAGTCTCTACTAAAAATCTCATTCATTCCGACCAAACAAGTTAGTTTGTATCTAACATACCCCAAATTCCCATACCCTTCCAACCAAACTACTAGGTGTAGTCAAACTTTAGCTACTTTAACTAGATAAGTAAAATTCATATACTTAAATTTGTGCAAAATCTAGTTCATAATATTTTATTTTCTTGTGCTCCAGGAACATCATATAATAGTTTGTGGTAAAATATGCATTTGAAGACCTTGGTGATATCCATAATGACACACTTTTCCTCTTTTGAAATGGATGCAATTGCCTCATTCATTAGTTAAGAAGAGTTTTACAACAATTAGAAGTTAGCCAAAGTATGGCACATAAACATCTCACCTACTCTCGTAGCATGATCAATCTCAAATCTTCTGCACTTGCCACTCCCAAAGTGTGGCCTCCATTTTTACCTTGCGAGTGATGATATTAGACATGGCTGAAAGATTCATAAAAATACTCGCATTCAACTCATTCCAAATTTCCCACGAATTAATAATAAGGAGGGAAGTGACCCCCTCATCACTTTTATATTGTTGTTGATCATAGAGTACGAATAATCTTTGACCATGTTGAAGTAGCTCCAATCGTCGGTGTTATAACATCAATAAGCCCAAGAAACACTTTATTCTCATGCCAAACACACCTCGTGAATCTACACTTCAATAACAGCTGACTCTGGCTCCCTTCCGCATGATTGACATAAACCGTGCTCTACGGTGTAGTTTCTCAACTGCCCACGCCTAGTCTTCCAAGATAAGCCATGCAAAAAACTGTCGCTAGGAAACAACCAATAGTTCAAAAAGGCGGCTTCAAGAACTAAAAGTTCCTGGAGTCGTGTGGAGCGGAATATGTTGATGATGCCGAGTACTCTACTGAAAGGTTCCAAACAATTTCACCCTGGTTGTCATCGCTTGTGTCATGCAAACTGACCCAAATCTCAAAAACAATAATCAATTATGTGTTGCATAGAGAGACCTAAATTTATCTTAATGTTTGTGATCCATTGGTCATGCTTCAAAGCTCTCTCAAGCATTAGGTTCTTGCACTTGGAGATTGCGGAAGTGGATTGATCAATGTGTTTTGACTTGTGCCCCCCATGCCAAGGTGCATGCCAAAAGGTAGCAATTTTACCATGTCCAATAGTGGTTGTGGTCACATCATAGAAGACGTCCATGTTGATGGCACCAAATACGTGTCAAACCCTACCCATTATCCAGGTCTTTTCATGCAAGCCATGTCCAACAGAGTAGCCTCTCTAGATGAAGGATGCCAACCCACCCATAGATGGCAGCCAACAGACAAGTTCCCACTTGATTTTACACTTCCCTCTGGACTACTTCTCGGACCCGACCCGAAAAAGCACACTTTAACTTAACTTTAGTATTCATGATTGCTTAAGGACAAGGGGAGTAAGGGGTAGTTGGCTTGTGAATTAAGGACCAATTAAATCAACGTGTTTCTCCTTACCATTCCATACTTGTCAATGAGCTTGCATGTGATCTTCTACACACTTCGCAAGCAACACGCTGATGAAGGAAATTAAGAGGAATATCATTGAGATCGATGCATAAGGGGACACATAGATTTTTTCCACACTGGTAACGAAATCGGTAACCTTACCAATGCTTTGCAAAACGCTTGACATGTTACTGACATCTTCTTTGATAGCAACCACAAAAACCGAAGCGTGGTCTGCACAAAGGGAGGCGTGAAGACATGCAACCCAACCTCTGAATCCATGGAAGGCAACCGTTAGCCATCGCCAAATCCAAAACCTACCACAACGGCTTAATAGTGATGACAAACAAGAATGGGGAAAATGGCTTCCCCTAACGATGGCATCTCCGTTATTGTGTAGGCTACCCTAGATGTTATTAAGAAGAAAATAAGAGGATGACATGCGCAACAGATCGATCAACTAGCCACAAAACCTCGAAGGGAACTCTCTTTTCTGCAAAAGGTCCAATAAATATTCTTGTTGCGTAGAGTGAAAAGGCTTTTTTATGTCCAACTTGAGAAGCAGAGACGGTTTGTTTGTTATTTGCATTAACAAGATGACCCCCCATGCATTTCTGCGAGAAGCAATATATTTTAATGAAAATGGTTGCATGAAACATGAATATTTGGATTAATAATATATGAAATAAAACTGAAAACACATAATATATATTATATTTGACTACAAATATAGCTAAGAAAATATTTATTGAATGTAATAGCATAATAAATGAAAAAAATCACATGCATGTTGTCGTTGATCTTTGATAAGGTGACATGTGTGGTTAGAATATATATGTGTATTTTGAGATAAATAGAAGTAATGGGGATCAAGTAATAATGGAAAACTTTTCCTAGACATGTTGAGGTAGGCCTTTCATGAGGTTTCATGTATGCATGTTGAGATCAATAGAAGTAGTGATGATCAACTACTTAGATATAGAGGACATAGGTTTCGATTGGGAGCGTGTAAGCGGAAAATTGACAAGAAATAAATGTTATATGTTTTTTAGTATGCATTTTGTAAGCTTCTGCATCCCTAATTTATTTATATAGATGAAAGGCTACTGGAAGAATCAACATGTTGAAGTAGATTATTTTGTATATCACTGAACCCTGAAAATGGCTAACATATATTGTTGTAATTATACCAATTTACTAATGTACTGGGAACATGTTACATATAACGAAGACTATATATATGTTACTCGTACATATATATATAGTCGGGTTTTTTTGAAAGGATATATAGTCTGATCGGTGAAACAATGTTGAGATGACTGTTTCGATTGAATATGACCAGTGAGGTAACTTTTAGAGGTAATTAACAAGATATTGTTCAACATTGCCAGACAAATTAGTAGGTTTGTATGATGCCTTGGCAAGTGATAAGCAAAAAGATGTAGATATATAACTAGTTAATTAAGCGGTTAATTTGACTTTCACAAAAAAGAAAGTGGTAAATTTGACAGTTAGATATTATGACATAAAAACAGGAAAACTATCATAAGGAAGAAGAAATTGATATGAGGAGAATTCATTGCATTAGTTTTCCCTATATATGCAGTTGCTAATTATGTTGCATTAATTCCTTCCATGTCACAGGCACTATGGAGATATTGAAGAAATAAGTATAGAGGTGCCAATCGAAGACAGGCTACCTTTATACGCACACGTTACATTTTACTCGCAGTTGACACTCTTCCGCGTTCTAGATGGGAACATTAGAGTCAAGTTCATGACCAGCAGCGGAAAACACATACGGGCTCGACAGTTCGTCCCCAAGAAGAAGAAATAAAGTGAAGTGTGATGACCTACTCCTTGCATAAACATTCAAGAATATTCTATGTATGCCAAGCATTCTGGAGGCGTACTCGAATATAATCTGCACTTCTAAGATTACTCTTGTGCCTACTGCACCTTAATTACCCATTTGTGACCTATATTTATTGGTATTGTTCTGAACTTCCGATGTATGCCACTGTGAGGACTAAAATCTCTACTTGTTAAGGATTACAAATTCGTATTGTTGGTATGTATAATGGTCATATCAATATTAACATTCGGTCCTTGAAACCTATTTTCATCTATGGTAGTTATTGTGTGAAGTCAGTTAAATGTTAACCTCTATTTTTTCCTTTTTATTGGAAAGGAAGATGCATCATCAGGTGGCTCCAAGAGCCAAGTATTTCGGTAACAACATAGAGATTGCAAGTTTTGCTAGCCTATCTTCCACCTTATTTGAATTTCTACTCTCAGATTTAAACAAAAAATTTTCAAAGAAAGCTCATCGTGAAGAGTGTTCCCAGAGGCTAGCTCTATATACGCATTTGCTTCCTTTATTTATATCTTCTGCCACCAATAGATAATCTGAAGGTACCGGAAGAAGGTGCACATACGTTCAGGTCAAGTGCATGACCTAGTCCTCTCGGCAGGCCATCACCTCAACGATACGGTCTATTGTCAATCGAGTGATCTTCCTAGTGATAAGTACACCCGACAAAGTCTACACCGAGTGTTACAGTCGGCAAACCGCACTCAGTAGACACCCCGCCAACAAAGTGCTCTTTGCCGAGTTCTTTCCATAGGGCACTCGGCGAAGCCTTTGCCGAGTGTCAAAAAACAGGTACTCGGCAAAACAAACTAGCATATACACTGCCAAGCAAGGGGTTCGGCCCCTTCGGAAAATACCAGCAAGAAAAGGGCCTAGAAATGCACTCAATGTATTAAATTCCTAGAGATGCGCTTAATGTATTAAATATAGCAAATGAACCCAAAAAAAGGCCAAATTTTAACATGTAATGGTGTATGTTGAGCATAGGAAAAAAACTCTATGTCAAACAATAAAGAAATGATCATTACCTTCAAAAACTTTACATATTCTCTCCCGAACCACGATTCTTTCTCAAAGATATGAAATTTGGCGAAACCTTCTAACATATTTACCACAGCCTCCAAGTGTCAGGTAATAACACCATGCCAAGTTTCATGTTTCTCACACTTCATTTGCATTATTTGAAATTAAAAACCAACAAGATCCAGGTTTGAGATCGATTTGGCTTCCCCGGATGTTTGGAATTCCTGCCGTTTTCTTTGATAAGGCCTAAACATAAGTTCATTAACACAAATATAATTTTTAACCAATTTTTTATAACTTTTTCACACACTTGCAGTCTGAATTTGAGTTATATCTATCAAATTAAATGACTAGAAATGCATGTAATGACTTAAATATAGCAAACAAGAACAGGAAAGGCGAATTTTGACATGGAACATGTGATGGTATATATTGATGGTAGAAAAAGTTTCAAGGTCAAACAATGAAGCAACCGACACTTCACAATCAAACCTAACCTGCTCCTTCTCAAAACCATGATTCTTACTTGAACATGCTTCAGTTTCTAAGTAGCGTACATCATAAAGTTTACGGAACCTTCTAAATTTTCTTACCACAACCTCTAGGGATCATATAATGACACCATGTTTATGTTTTCAGAATTCGCTTGCATTTTTTAAAATAAAAAAAACGACAAGTTTCATGTTTTGGGTCGAGTCTTGGCACCCTGATATTTGGAATTCCTCTTTTTTTTCTTGGATATAATATTTAAACGTAGATTCATTAATATAAATAATATTTTCGAATACAATTTCCCCAACTTTTTTAATGTTATGCAAAGGAAAAAAGAAAAGACAATAAAAGAGAAAAAAAAAGAAATAATTTAAAGAATGAAAATATAGAGAAGGAAAGAAATAATAGAATGAAAATACAAAAAACAAAGTTAAATAAATAAATATAATGAAAACATAAAAAAAAACGAATTGTTTTGTCGGTGTTTTTTGTTTGCCAAGTGTAACACTAGGCAAACCATGAGCTGACCGAGTGTATTTTCCCAAGAACTAGGCAAAGGGTTTGCTTGCCGAGTGCCTGAAAAAAAGACACTCGGCGAACGAGCATGCACTCGGCAAACAGGCCGATTCCGGTAGTGTGGATGCTAGTCATCCTCTGCTCTGCAAATTGCACTAGCTGATCTCCTGTTTGATGAATTCGTCATTGCTCCATCAACATTAAGTTTGCAGATGCCACCTGCCGGCGGTTTTGTTTTCACTGACGAATTACCTACCTTTACATTCTTCTTCAATGTTTTAAATAGCGAGCCATGGAAAATAATGGTGGGCCTCTAAATCAGCTATAGCGGGGCTATAGCGGGCTAAAGCAGGCTATTTATGAAAATGGCCTTTTAGCGGCACCCTGCTAAAAAGGCTATAGCGGGCTATAACTTTGCTATAGCCGGCTATTTAAAACTATGTTCTTCTTTGATAGAAACTTGAGCTCACCGATAAGTCCATTAGCAAACCCCATAATTATTACACGGCAACTGAAAATTTGATTCGAGGATTGCTTTACACCTGGCCGATCAGATCGCCCATAAAATAATGAGCACCTTGTGATAAACTCTTCACTAGTTAACGGTATCCTGGAGCTCCATTAGCCATTCCCGTGGGTCACCAGCGGCACTTCTCGAGATATGCTCACTGAACACTTCATGAGCTAAAGCACATATGCACACACACACCGTGCCATTGTGCAGCTAATCAGCGAGTGTTTCCATTAGTCTTCTCCATCTTCGCAGATGGTGAAAAACATCTAGGCGATTAGATGGGATTGATGGTTGTGAGAAGAAGGAATTATGGAACACCAAAGTCTAAAGATGAGGCATTAGCTCAGGGATCAGGTAACTAATGATCATATATTATTTGCCAACATAAAGTGGGTAGCTTTTCACAGAGTGCAAACTGCATGCGTCTTTTTTCAGTTCTATGTATATGTAACTATATACATAGAAGCGCTTTAAATAGCATTAAATAATGAATATTTCCATATATTTTTTATATGTCTCGTGATATAGTTGGTGATTTTGTACAGTAGAGAATACCAAAAAGGTGACCCATGCAAAAAAAGAAAATCAGCAGTTATTTGGCAAGTATGGCTATAATGGGGCTGCCATTAATGAGTATAGACTATCAACAGTTTGCTTTTTTTGTCGCCTCTGCCTATCCTCTACTCATACTTTGGGAGGCATTAATTTGTCAATCAACATCCGCTTGAACCTTCTGGATTTACTTAAATGATAAGCAAGCCCGCATACCTTAGTCTTACTACCTTCTTCTTCCCCGTATGTCTTTGTTGATTCAAAACTAGCAACGCTTCTATACACTCCTGTATGCTTGCCACACCTTCCATGGCACCAGATCCACTGAATAATGCTTCAAATTCTTCCTATATGCTACTTCGAGTGTTGTTCTTTCGTTTGGTCCTTGGTCTTCAAGTTGAGTCTTCCCTTTCCATGGAGATAATTGCCTTTTGGCTGTGGCTTCAACAAGGGAATGGCCAAGTTGGTTACCTTCAGCACATATACTCTCTTGGTGACAACCATTTTCGCGTAATTGTTTCTTCTGCAAAACGTTTTCTGGAAGTTCTCCATTTTGCGTTCGGTGGTTCAGAGGCCAGATCTATACCAAGAAGTGACTTTCAGAACCAAGCTATTGAAGGAATTTCTCTCTACCTCAATACTATCTGTTATGAGGCCTTAGAAGATCTTCGAGAAAGGATAGAGATGAATTTTGTCCGTAATCAGATGACATACCTGCGCCAAGAAGCCTATGGACAGTCCAGGACTGATCGGGTTCCTGCTGCAAGCTCGGTAAGACTGGGGTTAATATTTAGTTATCCAAGATCTGATCTGTTAGTAGTAGAAGATTTTATCCTTTTGTGATTTGCTTTATCATCTATGCAGATGACGGATCTATACCAAGAGGCCTATGGAGAATCATCGCATGAACAAATTCCTAATATCTCAGTAAGACAAGTGTTCATATTTAGTTATTCAAGATCAGATCTGTTACTAGTACAAGGTTTTACCCTTTTGTGATTTGCTTTATCATCTATGCAGATGACAGATCTATACCAAGAGGCCTATGGAGAATCATCGCATGAACAGATTCCTAATATCTCAGTAAGACCAGTGTTCATATTTAGTTATTCAAGATCAGATCT
>NC_041380.1:57236488-57246797 GCF_002162155.2 Triticum dicoccoides | reverse complement strand
AGATCAGATCTGTTACTAGTACAAGGTTTTACCCTTTTGTGATTTGCTTTATCATCTATGCAGATGACAGATCTATACCAAGAGGCCAATGGAGAATCATCACATGAACAGATTCCTAATAGCTCGGTGAGAGTAATGAAAGATCTGCTAATAATTTGTGAAGTATTTTCTACTCCTTCTGATTCACCAAAATCATCTATATGCAGAAACACCTTCTTACCAAGATCAAGGCTTTGTATTCTAACAATCCGAAGCATCATGGAGAAGGCACAAGTTCTAGAAATATCCGTGTTCAAACAAGTCAAATATGTCATGGAGAAGGCTCAAGTTCAAGAAATATCCATCCTCAAACGAGTCGTATGCTCCACCATGATACAGAGGACGAAGTATATGATTATCAGCCAACCTCCCATTTGGTCACATTGCTGGATAAGTTGAGCTTAAGAGAGAACCATAATGATGCAGTAACTCATCGTCCCTGATCATTCTTTGCATGTTCATTCATTTATATTCCAATAAGACTTGATAGGTTTCATCCAAATATCTAGTGCAGTTCATAGCTTGAAGAGAAAATAATAATATATTTCTCTGCAGATCACGCAACGCCTATCTGATGTTCCACCTGATGAGAGAACTTTGTTCGTGACATTTTCTAATGGCTATCCACTGACCAAGGATGAACTACACGAATTTTTTATGAGGTATGCCTATCATTTCAGGTTTTATTACATATGTAAATTCACCATTATTTGTTAGGTGAGTGGTATGGTTATTGATTGCAGGTAATAAGCAGTGTAATGTAGGAGTCAGCGGGAAATTAGTGAACCAAATTTCTAACATATGCACTCATTCATATATTCACCCCGAGAATTTGATGTGATGCATACAAATACTTTTTAGACAATAGGCTCGTTGAGTCCGACTTTAAATTACTAATTTACAAACGGCTATAGTAAAGATACAAAGTGCCGAGGAAACAACTTATTGGGCAGCAAACAAGAGCAACCTAACAAATGCAAAACAAAAAATGCGGAGCTTGGAGACGTCGAAGTACTCACCAAAGTGAAGATGAAGGAGGAACTTGTGGAAAGTTGAATTGTAGGTCAAGCTCCAAGGTACCTGCTATCATGACCGTCTATTTGACATCATGATCGTTGCAGCTGGGAGCACCGCGAGCCCACGTCTGACCGCTCTTGCGTCATTACCAGGCGTTGACCAAGCCCCTATTTGGCATCTTCTGTCACAATTCTCACGTGATGAGCTGCCCCACACAACACAAGCAGACGCTCCATGCAAGATTCCTGCTTCATGGCGTGTGTGCAACAGAGAGAGAGAGGCTGTGAGAGAGCAGCCATGGGGAGTTGAGAGAGAGAAAGCGAAGAAGTACAAGAAAATGAGAGAGAGAGAGAGAGAGAGAGAGAGAGAGAGGAGATGAAATGGGACTACGATGTGTGTGTGTGTGTGAGGAAGGGAGAACAAAGGTGAAATGGGACTAGGCTGTGTGTGTGAGAAAGAACATAGGTGAAATGCAAGGAGAGAGAATGCGCCATCCCCTCTCAGCATGTGAGCAGTAGACATAGAGGTTGTGAGAGAGCAGAAATGGGGGAGAGAGAAGAAGAAGATGTGAGAGATAGAGGAGAGAGGTCAAGCGTGGAGTTGTGGTGTGTGAGGATGGCTCCCTCTCTTGCTCCCGCTCGCCCGACGCCCCTCTCTTTCCCTTCTCCGGTGACCCGCCCCCTCCCCTTCTCTTGTTTGCCCTGCCTTCCCGCTCCGGGATCTCCATGTGGCTCGTCCTCCTGCCCTTCTTCACCGGTTCCTTCCGCCCTCCCTGTCCCCTCCCTCGCTCTCTGTTCTCTAGTGCGGTCTCTCACCAATCACTTCTGGGCACTGGATCTGGATGTCGACGATGTTTTGAGTGCTGGTAGCTCCCCCTCGCCTTCTCCCATGGTGACAGTGCGACGGCACTGCGTGACCTGGGGGCGCTGGGGTCTGACTCTGCAAGTTCGTACCTGCTGGCCACTCAGTGCTCGTAGCTCTTCGTCTCGGGGGGGAGGGGGGGAGGGTCGAGGTTGGGTGGTTGTGACGCCCAGATCTCGCCGCGCTCGTAGGTTACTTCATCCTACTCCTTCCCCTGGTTTGCTTGGCTCTAACCCGGTATCACATGTGTGTTTCGTCTCGTTGGATCCTAGTGTGGGTATCACCTCGTTGGCAATGTCGATGCGGGATAGGGGGCCAGCGATGCCTTTTGCGCTCGTCTCTGCTTCTTCTACTTATGGGACGGAACCATAATCCGGTCATCGACTTGTGAGATGGTGGGCTCGTCTATGAGCTTGGTGGGCTCTGCGCAGGGTGGTGGCCCTGTCCAAGGGTTGGATACCGCTTCGGCTATTCTTTCCCCCTCTCCCTTTTGGGCTTCGACTCATTTCTCCCGTGAGTGGCCCAGAGCAGCCAGTTGGCCCACCTAATCTTGTTGGCCCATGTTGTGCGTATATGTGGCCCCGTCAAGGTTGTGTCGTCCTAATCCTAGGGTTTTCTGTTTCCTACGCTAAGATTTGCAAGATTAGATTTGGTCACCTCCTTCCTCGCTCCATCCGAATCGTTCCACCCCTACCTCTGACCCGCTCCTTCGCCGAGGTGCTGAAGATGGGCTAGTTGGGGGACCGCAACACCAACAGCAAGAGGGAACTTGATGGATTTGGTGAGGCCACTTGTGGACTCCGTGGCGCCTGAGGCTGATTTGAGGGCTAAGTTGCAGCATGGGCAGGAGGCTCGCGAGCGTGCTACCAAGGAGCGGGAGGCGTGGGGCACACCGGTGGTTTGGTTTTGGGAATAAGAGTGGTACAAGGAGTAGTGTGCACATCAGGAGGAAAAGATGGTGGCAACTCGCTCCTCTGCTTCCCCCATCCCATCTCAATGGGCGGGCTCCGATTCGTCTGCCCTAGATAACTGGGAGGCGGCAGCATCGGGCACCGTGCCCCCCTCCCCCATGCTGATGCTCCTCGGTCGACTGCTGATGCTGCTCTGCTTGCTCCTCCTTCCAGTGTTTATGGGTTCCAAGAGCAGTTCCTTCCAAACCCCGCCTTGGTGGCTTCCACAACGCCTCCTAACAATCGGCCAAAGAAGTTTAGTAATTTTTGGTCGAATGACAATTCTGATGGCTCTAGTGATGGAATCCTCACCCGGCCATACCAATCTCTGGATCTGCTCCACCGGTGGGTGGCTCTGGTAATAGCTCGGGTCGTCCTTCTCTCACATGCTTTGCATATCATAGGCCGGGTCACTCTGAATCCCGTTGTATGTTTCTTCTTTTTCTGCCTGATTTGCTGTGTCGAAGGCCACCTCACAGTGGGTTGTACTAATCGCTCCAAACCTCCTTCAATTAAGCAATATATACTAGGGATGCCAGGTTGTGCGTTTTTGGTTTGGATGGTGGTTTGGACATGGTTGTGGTTGCGCCTCAAACATCCTACATTGCTATCATCTCGGTCCAATCTACTATGTGACCCTGCAGACGATTGCGGATGAGCTAAGCGAATGGGGTCCGGATGGTTAGGACTGTAGTTACAGTAGATTTCACAATCAGAATTTGGGATTGCTTTCCCAGTCTCAGGAAAGTTTAAAGATGTTATCTAAGGGCACTAGTTTTACGCTTCCAATGAACCAGCTTGTATTTTTTGTCAAAAAGGTTGGGACGATGATCGATGCTTTGGCAACTTCGTGGATAACTGTGTTTTGTTAAATGATGTTCCTTCGATCATGCGTAACAAGGCGTGTTTAATGGCATTTGGTGAGCTCATTGGAAAACCTATTTATGTGGATGAAGATTCTTTGGCTAGATTAGCCTAGTTCATATGAGGAATTGGTGTAGTGTGCCAGATTGGGTCCGCGTGGTTTCACCGAGGTATACCCCAAAAGTAAAGCCTTTCAGATCAATGTTTGAGATGAGGGACAGGTTTCTGCTCACGCTCCCCCTCATCTTCTCAAGTGTGTAAAAAAGACATTGCCCCCATTGTTCTTAAGGTGGGAACAGGGTTATGTCGTATTGTGGTAGATATAATACAATTGCTGGAGAAGTTTTCATCACAAGCTCTTCTCTTCCCTCTCTCCCTATGTTCTTTATGGGTTTTTATAGGCTACCTAAGGGTACCCACACTGGTCTTTATAAGCATCATAGCAGATTCTACTAGAATTCGGCTGACAATAAAAAGAAGGATCAGTTAGTCAAGTGGAAAATCATTTGCCAGCCTAAAAGCCACAATGGCCTAGGCATTATTAACACGTCGATTATGAATTATTCCATAATTGTCAAATAGTGGTGGTGCATTCTTCATGCTTCCGCTAGGACCTTTTGGTTTGATATTCTTAAAGCACAATATTTCCTTCCACTAGTGATCTGCTGGCTTCACCTGATAATGGATCTCAATTTTGGCATCTTTGAATAAGGTCAAAGATGTTTGCTGATCTTATGTGAAGTTTATTATTAAAGATGGGAAATCCAGTCACTTTTGGCCTGATTGGTGGCACGGGCCACCATCTTTGCTCTTCTTTCCTGGTCATTTTCTCTTTTTGTGGTAATCTTGGTATTACTATCTTTGATCTTACTAATTCTGGTTGGAATTTGGCCTTTAGCTGCTCCCTATCTCCTGTAGAGTTGGAACAATGGCATAAGCTTGATGCCACTTTCCTCACACTCTTGGAGATTCTGGACTCAGTGGTCTAGTCTCATTCCCCCTCGGGATTTTTTCGGTCAAATCGCTTTACCATAGTCTTATTGCTAGGTCCTGTTCTTCTAAGTTCGTGGGTGTCCGGAGAGCTCGTGTTCCACTGAAAATTAAGAACTTTCTTTGGCAAGACATCCATGGGAAGCTTCATGTTGTTTATCAAATTAGGAAGCATAATGCTCAAGCTGATTCTACTTGTTATTTATGCTCTAGGCAAGAAGATTCTAACCATATTATGTTTTCATGTGACTTTGGCATTCTCCTGTGAAGTTGTACTCGGTCGTGGCTGGATTAGCTGGGCTCCGACCGGTTTTTGCTCAATTACTGCCGCTTTTTAGTGCATTATCTGACCCATTGAGATGCAAATTATAGTTTGGGTTTGCTGCTGTCAGTTGGGCTCTTTGGACTACTCGTAATAAGTTTACCATCGAGCATGTGTTCCCGTCAAAACCAGCTAATGTTATTTTCCAATCCATTACACTAATGCAGTAGTGGAGGCCCCTGGTTAAGAGCTACGGCATCGACACCACGGACCTACTCAGCTCTCCCTTCAGGGCTACATCGAACTCGCTGTCACCAAGGGTGCAAGCTCTAGCTTAGTGGACATCCGATCATCATTTACTAGTTTTCTTTTGGTACCTGGCTGTTGGCCTATGTGTCGTTTTTGAATTGTTCATGTGGGATTTGTTGGTTGTTGGTTGTTCGACAACTTGTGAGACTTCTTTAATGGTTGTAATTGGTGTTGTGAATCTCTTTTGGCTTTATCTATAAAGTCGGGAAATTGCATTTTCTCTAAAAAAAGAGATAGATGAGAAATGGGAGGAGGCCCTGAGAGAGAACAAAGGAGAGATAGAGGAGAATACTAGAGAGAGAAAAGGGAAGGAATAAGAGACAATATTATAGTTTCTTAAGAGAGGGGGAGAGAGAGAATGCAGGGAGACAACATATGTGACAGAGGTACTGCTGCTAATCACAATGGATCGCAGGTCATGGTTGAGATCTCGAGGGAAGGGAATCTGGTACGAACGAGATAGATAGAAGGTACTATGGAGCTCAACCTTGAAAAAATCACTCTCAAGAACTTGGTGTGCGTGTGTGTGTGTAGGAAAGCAATATAGGCCCAGCTCTATTTCATAGAAGGCTAAATCACACTTCATACTCATTCATCCCCATCGTTGAAGAGGAGCCCCTGCACTCTCGCCTTGGCTCTATGGGTGTCATACCATCGGTGTGTAAAGAATCTCTCCCAGAGCATACGGTGAGGAATGGTGACAAAATATAAAGCAGGAGAAAAACAATGGGTTGTTTTGCAAACACCAAAGCAAAGTACACATTGTGATCACAACTACCACTGACTGCCTCACAACCATGCATAGACCCATAGATTAGGAGCAAAAGTTCGAAGGTCGACGCCTCCAACAATGTAACGAGGCTGTAGAGCTGCTCCGACAATCCGGGTTAATGATTTTCACCCGAAAATTGAGGAAGAAGAGCATGTAACCTCAATGAGGCCTCCAGGGAAGACATTGATGTCGAAGAACATCGTTGTTATCGGCACTTACAATGAGACCCCACTCCTTCACAACAAATTAAGGAAGCAACTATACATTCGCAACCATGAGACCCAATGTCGACCAGTAGATCTCCAAGTGTGGACCACTAGTTTGCTGCAAAAACCGTCTTAGATCTAGACTACCTTCCTGGTCCAAAGCACCAAAATTCAACATCGACGTTGGGTGCATAGTTACACACACTACTAGCTAGCAGCAGAGAGGAGGGAGATGGTGCTCCATCCAAACTTTCAAAGTGAATTGCCACATTATCGTGTCAAATGTAGGTGCGCCACTCGCTATTGAAATGAGGTGCACATGAAGAGCGTCTCGATGACACCACCTCGAGCTTCGTGAGCTCTCTGGCTGCCACTCAGCGAGGATCAGAGAGTTGTAGTGAAAAGTGTTTGGTGGGCCCGAATGGTCACCTACCATGTCGCCTCGGATGGTGCGATGCGGGAACATTGAACAGTTTACGCATAAGGTATGTGATGCATAATTAATAGTAAATTTGGAAAAGTATAGCTTTCATATAATTTGGTATGAGAAGGTAAAAGCATTAAGTTGTGACCAAACTCCACTCCCCATGTGGTCCATAATGGCATGTATTTTTTTCATAGTGTGTTGGCAACTTTGGCGAAGGGGATGTGAGTTTAGACGAGGGGGTTAGGGTAATAGAAAATGTTGTGTCATTTTATTTCCTAGTGCTCTGTTTGGTATCTTGTATCTACAATGAACTATGTGTGGGAATTTAGAGAGTTTGTGGAAATTGATGAGAGAATAAGTAAGAGACGCTGACACTAGTTTTGCTCTTGGAAATGGTATCTGGTGCAACTCTTTACAAGCCGAATCTGATAGTACGGAGGAGGGAACAGACCCACCTCCTCGTGTTTCCGTTGATCTTGATCACATAATATCACCAATCTTTTGCTGAGTTGAAGTAACCCCATTCACCGGTGTTAACATCAATAAGCCCAAACAACACTTTTATCGCATTGTAAATCTGCCTCATGAACCTAAAATGTCTGGGGCCCTTTTGCAAAATTGTAATCTATTAGCTATCCACACCCTTTCTTGCAAGATAAGCCAAGAATGTTTCTTTCTCTTAGACGACAATCTATTTTCCAAAAATCTGGCTTCATTAACTAAACACTTTGTGGAGTCAAGTCGAGCGGAATATTCCAATGATGTTGACTACTCTACCGAAGCAGTAAGGTTCGAAACAATTTAATTCTTGTTGTCATCGCTTGAGTGTCTTGCAAATTGACCCAAAGCAGAAAAAATAATCAATGATGTGTTCCACAAAGAGACCAAAATTTATCTTAATGTTGTTGATCCATCAATCGTACTAAAATAATTCTCTCTCCATGGTTAGGTTCATTTGCATAGAAAATTTTAAAATTGATAGTGCAATGTCTTTTCTTTTGCGGACCCCAAGCCAAGTTGCATTTCAAAAGGCTGCAGTTCGGAGTGAAATTTGTGACTGAAAATCCACTGCCCGGTGACCACATTAACACAAGCAGGACGAGGAACCAAACTCCAAGTATCGTTCGTTAGCAAAGCATTAAATCCGTCAAGCATTGCGTCATGCCCAGTGGTGATCTTTGAGAGCAGTTTTCTAAGAGGAGGGAAGAGGAGAAATGGCAGGGGTGGCCGCGAGGGAAAATAAATGGCGTGGTTGAGCGAAGCCCCGCTTGGCTCGGGTTGTCATTTTATGTGAATTAATAGGTGGAGCAACATGGACTACAGGACAATGTGGAGGAATAGGCGTGGCTGGCACGGAGGGCGAGGAAGATTTGGTGGGTCGCTGGGTGGGGAGGGCGGTAGATCCGAGGTGAGCAGGCGCGGGCGATTCGAGGGGAGCAGTCGTGGGCGACCCGAGGGGAGCAGGATCAGGTGGGTCAGGCGAATCTGGCGAGGGTGAACCCGGGGAGGGCGCGTGGCATGCGGGAGGTGGGTGGGCCGGCCCGGTCGGCTCGGTGGGGAGACTGGCGGACGCGTGGGAAGAGGCGGCGGAGCAGATTGCGAGGCAGATCGCGTGGGGCCGCTGGCATCTGATGTTGGTGGGTGGGCGTGGATTCCAGAGGGGATCGTGCGTAGGTGAGTGGGAGGGGCGGGATCTGGTGCGGTAGTTGCGCTTGTGACCGGGGGTGTGTATGGAAAAACAGTCTCGTCAAAAATAATGTGTCGAGAAACGATAACGTGACGAGAGTGTAGATCGAAGCAGCGGTACCCTTTGTGCTCTAATGGGTAGCCAAGGAAAACACAACGCATAGAGCGAGGGGCTAATTTGTGAGGGCTGGTGGCATAGAGATAGGGGAAACACAAACAACCAAACACACGGAGGTGGTCATAATGAGGATGCACGCCGATGAGGAGGAAAAATGGGGTGTACGGGGTGGCCTTGTTGGAGGGGCGGCGATTGAGCAGGTGTGTGGCAGTGTGTAGGGCCTCGACCCAAAAGGGAGGTGGTAAGTTTGCGTGAATGAGAAGGGTGCGTATGACATCGTTGGTGGTGGGAAGCATGCGCTCAGCCTTGCCGTTTTGCGGAGAAGTTTGAGGGCAAGAGAGACGATATACGATACCGTTGGTCTAGAAGAAGTCGCAGAGAGAAGTGTTGATAAACTCCCCGCCATTGTCACACTACATACATTTGATGAGAGTATGAAATTGGGTGAGGATATAGGTGAAGAAGCATTGTAAGGTAGAAGAGGTGTCGGACTTGTGGCGCAAGGGGAAGGACCAAGAGTAATTGGAGTAATCATCGAGAATTATGAGATAGTATTGATAATCAGAGAAACTTACAACCGGGGAGGTCCACAAATCACAATGAATAAGTTGAAAAGGTGCACTGGTACAATTGTGGGAAGATGAAAAAGATAAACAGGGTTGCCGTCCTAATTGACATGCCATACAAGGAGAGCGGGCAGTGTTATTACAATCTGGAAAAAAAATCCTTGGAGATAGAGGCAAGTGAAGGTTTGCCCGGATGGTTGAGGTGCTGGTGCCACAAGTCGCCTGGAGTGGTGAAGAAAGCAGCGCCATCGACAGACTTATTGCCATAGAACGGGTAGAGAGGACCAACGCTACTAGACTTCATAAGAGCATTCCGGGTTGGAAGTGCCTTCACAGAGAAACCAGAAGGATTAAATTCAACGGAAACATTATTGTCAGTAGATAACTTTCGAACAAAGATAAGATCTTTGACAATATGAGGGCAGACAAGAACATCGGCGAGGGAAAGGTTAGAAGGAGGAAGGGTGGTAGAACCCATGCCAATGATAGGGAGACGATCACCATTACCGACGGTAATGCTAGATGAATTATGCTTTGGAAAAGAACGAAACGTAGAGAGGTTACCAGGGTTGCCGGTGATGTGTGTGGCCGCGCCGGAGTCGAGGATCCCATCAGCTCTGTGGTGAGGAAGACTCTGCTGGCTGTAGGCGTGCTGGAACAGGGCGACGTGATCCCAGGAATGCGGGCCGTTCTGGAACGGTGGTGTAGACAGAGGTGGCCACTGGTGGAAAAAAGGCCTTTGGTCGCGGTTCGCAACTGCCATTAGTCGCGGTTGCGCAACCGCGACCAAATAAGCGCGACTAAAGCCCCCCACCTTTAGTCGCGGCTGCTTAAGAACCGCGACTAACGGCCCGTCCACGTGGGCGCCAGGCGGCCGTCGGGGCGGAGGACCTTTAGTCGCGGTTCTTCTGGCCAACCGCGACTACAGGCCGCCACAGGTTTAGGGTTTTAGCCCCCCCCCCCTAAACCTGTTTTCTGTTTAATTTGTATTGTTTTATTTCTTTTGTGCTTTATTTTAATTTTGAAGGAGTTTCATATATTCTACGGTACTACATACATGCATATGAATGTACAATTTCAAATAAATTTGAAATTAGAACCAAAAAGAATTCAAGAGGAATATACAATATATATTCAATATCATCGGATGACCATATACAATTTTGAACAAGTTTCCATACATGATTTAATGCATCGCTCTTTCTCTCTCTCTCTCTCTCTCTGCTCTCTCTCTCTCTCTCT